>NW_018245650.1:41886-48132 GCF_001263595.1 Phalaenopsis equestris
CTAACCTCTAGCACTTAGTAGGTGGGGTCAATATAGGGGAGCTCAAGGTGAGTTCCCATAGGACTGCTTGCCTTTAGGGTTGACCCTGGGTGCTAGAGCTAAGGCACTCACTTTCACTAACTCTCACTCACAATCCCTCACAGCCCTAAACCCAATATTTGTTGACTTTGATCCCTTGATCCTTTGAGAGACTCATGTAGATGGTCCCCTAAACCCACTAGCCATAGGCTAAGGTTTAGCTAAGACCAGTACATGAAGGACCCAAATGGGGATTCCATTGGTCTATAGCTTATGTAGGGTGGTTGATACCCCAACCCTACCAAAATTCCCAATTTGACCTTTCACCGCCAAATCCACCCAAATTACCTAAATACCCTTTGGAGCCCTAAATTTGGCCAAAATTCCCAAATTCACCCAAAATACCCAAAATTGTTCGAAAATCATTTCAAACCATTTGAAAATACCTAAATTACCCAAAACAACCCAAAAATGTGAAACCAAAATACCCTTAAAATTGCCAAAATTACAAAAATGCCCTTGACACCCCAAACTTTCCCAAAACCTCCAAAATCACCTCAAATGTCTCCGAAACTCATTTAGACCCCTAAATTGGACCCAGTTTGACCAATTTGATCATTTTGACCAAAATACCCCCAAATTGCCTTTAAAGGCCCAATTTTCCCTAAATTTACCTCACATGTCCATTAATTAGGTCCTAATTTCCCTAAATTTCAATCTTAAACTCAAATTCACCTTCCATATGACCAATTTAAACAAATCCAAGCTCAATTGGCCCATGCTTTGAGCCCAATTTTGATCTAAATCAAACCCCCAATTTTGGCTACATGACTTAATCTCACCAAATTGAACCCCATAACCTACTCAATTTTCCATAATTTATGTTGAAAACTCTTCATAACATTCCTACACATCAAGCTTGACCTTAAATTGGCCTTGGTGAGGCCTCATTTACATTTAATTTTGACCTAAGTCTAAAATCCCCAAATTGGCCAAATCTCCAAATTTCACCAAATTGAATGGCCTAACCCCAAATTTGGCACCCAATTTATATTAAAAATTCTTCATTGTGTTCCTATTGACCATTTTCAACAATCAATTTGGACTTAGCCTAAGCTTATCCCAATCTAGACCCAAGTCTAGCCCAACATCCCAAAGATACCAAAATTCCAAAATCCTTCAAATTGAACCCCCAATTGAACTCAAAATAATTTTAATCCTTCACCAAAAATCTTCATTATAATCATCTACATCAAATTTATCAATCATTTGGGCCAATTGACGTGGCTAGCCTAACCTAAACCCAACATCTAGCCCTTTTGACCCACATGAACCCATGCACAAAACTTGGCCTAGGCACCTTACAGCCACCAACTTTGTTAACCATCATTAGCCACCCCCTGACCTTCCTGAGCCTGGAGGTGACCACCCCCTGGCCGGCCAGCCACCTTGGTGGCCAGAAAATGGCCAAACCTTGAGCCACCACCCACAAATTCAACCCAATTCAAACCTAGAGGACAAATCAACCCAACTACTCTTTAGGGCTTCTCTGCCCTCCACATAAGCAATATCTTCCACCCCCCAATTGGCCTTGGAAGCCAGCCTAGGCCATTTTATTTAAAGCTCACCTCCATGACCAATAAAGGAGAGCTGAAAATTTTCTAAGGAAACTCTGTCGAATTACTTCCAGAGACTCCATAGGACCTCCTCAGTTTAAGCTCACCATTTTCCTCCTCTGGTTCCCTCTGTGAGAGTTCAATTGTGAGCTCAAAGTTTCAGTTAAAACCATCACATATTTCCCCACAGCTCTACAGTGAACCAAATTGTAATTAATTGTGCACACACCATCCCCACAGTGAGAGGAGTTGATCCCTTACAAAAGCCCCCTCTCAAACAGCCTCTAGTATAGACTTCAATCAACACCTGAATTCGAGCTTGGTCAAATTCATACCTAGACCATTCACCAAGGCTTGGGACTTCATCTAGAGGATCGTTGGGACAAATCAAAGCTACCAAAACCATCTGATTGAGGCCTCCCCTCCCAGATAAAGTTATTGAACTCCAACCCTAAACCAAGCTTGTTTCGACCCTCCATATGTATTTAATGTATTTCATACCGTATAATCCATATAGATATATTCGTCTTGAGTAGATGAAGCTCTACGAATAAACCCCACGAGATTTGCTTGATTCTATAGGGAGATATTAAGGTTTTAGTGTGGACGATTCTTGGGTTAGCCTACTTGAGGATGATGACGAGGAGTCGTCCGATCACACTTTTATCTCGTCAACGGACGAGATCTAGCCGGATGAACTCTTGATGCGTGAACCGCGGGTCGTGTGGCATGTCAGAGTGGAAAGCACAATGAATGGGAGAGCGTCGCATCACCGTTTGGAGCTGCCTAAGATCCAGTCAGTGCCGCGTGTTTAAGTAGAAAAATAGGGTATTTTCTGATTTATTTAAATGTGTGACTTTCAAAAATTCATATTTTGGAGTAAAAAAATCACAAAAATAAAATAAAATTATCCTAGTGCTCAGTGAACAGGGAAAAATAAGTAGAAATATTTTGAAATTTATTTGATGAATATTTTATTTTTAATTAATTAAATACTATTTTGAGTATTTTAACACCCCATGCATGTAGACATTTCACCATGACTTAATATTTTTATTATGTCTATTATTTGAATAAATTAATCATAATAATTAGCATGTTGCCTAGAAAAATTCAAAGAAATTTTGGAAGTTTTATGGTGACCAAAGAACTCTTTGGAAAAGTTTTCATGGGCCAAGTCACTAAGAACACACCTTAGCAAAATCTAAGAAATTTTTGGAAGGCTTATTGTGAATAGAGAACCCTTTGAAAAATTTTTCATGGGCCAAGTCATTAAGAAAACACTTAACTCTCACAAAACCATAAAACACAAAGAAAATTAATTTGGAAAAAATAAACATCTAAATGACTTGATTTTAAATCTCCACTGTGATTTAAAGTTTAAAGAACTCTCCATAAAAATTTCAAAACATTTGAAGTTCATTTGATAACTTAACTTGATTTTCTAAGTTGAATGACATTTTTGACACTAAAATGATTTTTAATAATTAAAATATAGCTCAAAAAATTATAAAAATTAGTTTTGGGAGCTCTCTGTGATTAGAAGAATTTTCTAAAAATAAAATTGTAATTGAAATAAAAACTTCATTTTTTAAAGCCTATTTTAATATTTAAATAGTTAAAAATTAATAAAAATCACAAAATTGATAAAATTCATGGAAATGTTCTCAATTGT
The DNA here is from genome assembly GCF_001263595.1 of Phalaenopsis equestris. NCBI lineage: Eukaryota > Viridiplantae > Streptophyta > Magnoliopsida > Asparagales > Orchidaceae > Phalaenopsis > Phalaenopsis equestris. Next base: position 45,196 of record NW_018245650.1, read on the forward strand.
ATCCTAGGCACATAGGAGCAATTATAATATTTTTATTAATTTTTTTAAGTGAAGATATTGAATTTTAAAGTTAAAAAAAATTTTTAAAGGCTAAAAAATGATTTTTCTTAACCTTTCATTTAAATAATTATAATAATTCACAGAAAGTCAAAAAATGTGAGATTTGTTTAATGTAAAATTAATTTTTCTGGGTTCTTTGACCTTAGAGATATTTAATAAAAATGCAAAATTTAATTTTTCAAATTTAAAGTATTTTATGATTAATTAACACTTTAGAACTTAAAATAATTCTAATAATTCAACTATAATTCAAAAAATCATGAAATTTGGTCCCAATAGTTTTCTAGTCTAATTCTACCTCTAATAAAAATTTCAAGGGATTAGGCTCTGCCTTGGTCAAGATATGAAATTTTCTTTAAAAACCCTATTTTTGCATATTAATAATTATATAAATTAAATTAAAATTTGAAAAATTACATTTTCTTCTCTGATGTCTTAATTTACCCATGAATAAGGTGGGATGAAAATTCTAAAGTCATTTGAATTAAATTTGATAAATTATGAAGTGATAGAGCCTTAGGGGCAAAATTATAACTTTGAGAATTTGGCCTTAATTAACATTTAGGATTAATTCAAGAAAGAGAAATGGGCAACATTTTGATCCTAATTAACATATTTGGATGACTGAAACACAAGGGATTAATTGATAGAAACTAATATTATTTTTTCCTTATTAAAGGATAAATTTGTAATTTCCCAAATTATTCAAATTTGGAAGTCTAGTAAATTAAATGATCCTAGATTTAGGGGTATGGTTTTGGGTGTTAATAACTCATTAATTTAATACCCCTATTTAATGTTCAAGTGACATTCAAATGTTTTGATGATAAATTATTATCTTTTAAAATTTAATCTCTTTCAAAATGACTAAGACATCCACCAAGGTCTTAAGGGCTTAGTAGTGACCTAAGCTAAATCAAATTTGGTTAAATAAGGATTAGAAAAGTGAATGTAACTAGAAATTGAACACTACAAGCCCAAGTTAAAGCTAAAATTCCCTAAGTGTCTTAATTGCATTAACTTGCCCCTTTCAAGAGTCTTCACCCACATAATTCTCAAATTAAATGACAAATGATAATCACCATACTCTTAAGGATAATTGAAACATCAATGTTCACTGAACACTAGAAATATTTATAGGATGAATTATTAAGCAACATAGTAAGTTTAAATGAGCTAGAGACTTTTCACCAGGAAGTGAGGGGAAAGCATGGACCTGTTTTTTTCTCCTGACCTGTTAGGTACCTCGAAGGCCTACTAAACTCACTACGGCTTGCTTAATAAATCATCCTTAATCAAACCAATAAGGACTCACTAAGTTATAATCTAGGAACCTTATTTTCCCGTTTTGCAATAAATGCCCTTACATGCATTTTTTGAGTTTCAGTTGGAGATGACGGGAAGACCATCCAAGTACGCTTTTATTGTGATTTATTTACTTGCATTTTTGGTTTCTTGTACTTTACATCTTAGCACGTTATTTTTACTTACTCACCTGCATGTATAACCAAAATACGAACTTGCATGCTAAACAATGATGTCACCCTGCATGAAAACCAAAACTGCTAGGATAGCCACAAAACCAAAATCAAAACCAAAGCTAAAATCAACCAAGATAAAAATCACCGCTACAACATTCAAAATATAAAACAACTCAAAATTTAATCTCAAACATCACAAAATAATAATTGCAACTAAATTAAGATATCTCTATAGGATGATCGGGAATACCTTGGAGGAGGTAACCTACGGTTGCTAATGAGGCTTCCCACAGTCTAGATGAAGGTATGGAACTCATTAAGTTGAGTTTAGTAAATTCATTTGGATTAAGTGAAATTGATAGAAAATTATGGTACCAGAACGAGGGAACCATATGATCTTAACCGGTGTCACTCTAATCAACTTTAATATGCCTCATAACATTTAAAGAGCTTTAACCATAGGGCCATCTGATTTGACATCATAACTTTACACTAGAAAACTTGAACTCGCCACGACAAGGAGCTTGGAGCTAGCATGGTGGGCAACACGACCATATTCAACAACAAAACATGTCTTCTCCAGCTAAACTAATTTCTTACCGTATAATTAAACAACCGAAGTCATAGGACTTCGAGGTTGGCTGACTAGTGCAACATAAATCCTTACCTCAACTTTAGGCCTTTCTACAGCTCTGTTGTACAATATAAGGCCTAACTTGTCTTAGGATTCCAAAGTTGTCGTTTGTCATGACCTAAATCCTCACATCTTCTAGGCTATTTGTGTGATCGTTTCACACAAATGTAAGCCCTAAAAAAATAAAATTTGCGCACGATGAAACACTTAAATATTTCTCCTCAGAACTGAAGCCAAATAATAAGATAGCTTGGGAAGTCACCGAGGTTCTCCTCCGGATCTATGACATCCCCTAGTTCCTCTTTTGGATTCTACAACAAAATGCTCCAAATTTAAACCATTCCCCTTTCACAACTCTTTGCCCAATCTCATTGAAAAGTCCTATTCTTTTAACTTCTTTGAAGATAATATTTTCTGATTTTTATTGAGAATTTTCTTAAGTGACTTCGTTCATTTAAGATATAATTAACTATTGGGGCTTGTCGTTATAGGAAGCTTTTCCAAATCCAGCTTAATATAAACCCTATTTAATTATTCATGTTAAATATGGAAACTTGTCGACAAATAAAATGGTTTCGTAGACCAAACGAATGTCATATATTTCTTAGTTTATTTGATCGAGCCTCACCCTCAAGTCTTGTGTTTGTCCTTCGGGATAGAAACAAGATTTGAGGTATAGCGCTCTTTCATTTAGATTATGAAAAATATGGGGTCAGTTTGACTTCATATTTTTCTAAAACTATATATATATATATATATATA
>NW_018245650.1:48187-76663 GCF_001263595.1 Phalaenopsis equestris
CATATATATATATATATATACGTAAATTAAAATGTACTTCCGAAGCGAGCGAGTGGATTTTGATTCCGGTGACCGATAGCTTCCAACGGGCAACTCCTTCAACCAAAAATAGTGCCGACAGGTTTGATCGACTGCTACATGTCGATCAATCGCTTTCGATTTGATTGGTCATCCTGGGCCAAGCACCCTATCCCTTAGGTTTGATCGACCATTATATGTTTATCACCCACTTTGGATTCGATCAACCATCCCCGGCTAATCACTCTATCCCTTAGGTTTAATCAACCACTACATAACGATCACCCGCTTTGGGTTTGATCGATCATCCTGGACCGATCACCATATCCTTCGGGTTTGATCAACTGCAATGTGTCGGTCATTGATTCACCTAAAAATTACCTATTTTTAGTGTACATTTCATGATCATTTTATGTGCATTTTTATTGATATTATACTTTAAGAAACTTATTTTGTATATTTTTATTTTCAGGTACAATAAATAGATTTTTGGAGAAAATGAAGCAAAAATGGTGCAATTTGGAGCTAAATTGAGCAAGGAAGAAAATTTTGATCTAACGCATTTTGACATGACTTTCTATGCTTAATTTCATCTATATTTATCACATTTTTTAAATGAAATTACACTTTAAAGAAAGGTTATTTTTATGTATATCTTGTAGGTATACCACTAAGAGCGAACCAGAGCTAAAACGAGGCGAAATACAACAAAAATAGAGAAAAACAGATGTGTTGCCTACAAGGTGGCGCTATAGCACCCAGACTGGCGCCATAGAGCTAGTAACGGCTAAAAACAGGTGATATAGCGCCTGAGACAATTTTTGGACTGATTTTGGGCTATTCCAAGCCATTCTGTGATGTTCTGGAAGCTTCTGGACAAATTGCACGCCCCATGGAGTGATTAAATGAATCTAGACACTTATGAAGGTTTTGAATGAAGAGATGTGTCTCTTGGAGTGAAAGGGTGTGTCTTTTGGATGAAGAGATGTGTCTCTTAGGAAAAGGAGGGGTTTTTGTGTCTCTTTAAGTAGAGGGGCTTGACACCTCTCTTAAAAAAGAAATTAAAGAAGTAATTACAAGATAATTAGAGAGATTTGAGAGAAAATTTTAGCGTAAGTATGGAGATGTAGATTTCCACATTTTCTGAAGAGATTGGTGAGGAATTTTGAGAGATACGAGCAAGGAAGTATAAGTTGTGCATGTATCGACAGAAGACTTTGTTGGAGAGATTTTCTTCTTTCTTGCAGAGAAAAAACTAAGTATTGTGTTCTTCATTTTCTTGTAATTGTTGTAAACACTTACTAGTAGATTTTCTTTGATTTACACAAAGTTTTCTGTTGTGTTTTATTCATGCTTCGTAAGTAGTTTTCTTTACTCTTTTCTTTTAATATGAAGTAGTGACATGTGTAGAAAAATTTATTTTATGATAAAAGTATTTTTATTTTCATGTGATGAGTAATATCTCCTTTGTTTCATTGAAATTATTTAAGTGGCAATAAATTATGTTAAAATTTGTTGTAAGTGAAACTAAGACTCGGGAGAGCAGCGATCTTGTAACTTGAGCGCACTCAAATTGACTGGTTGGTTAGTAAAATAGCTTAGGTGGCAATGCAACTTTTAAGGAAATATAATTTAATGAACTATTTCTATTAGATACTTCTAAGTGACAGATAGTTGCATAAAACTAATAGAATACTAAGCTTAACTATACGCATGAAAGAGGGAAGGTAGACATGTGTTCCTTGTTGGCACATATTTTTTTACTTAATTCTATCAATCCTTTTACAGCTTATGTCATTATCTTCATTTTAGTTTTCTTCTGCAATGAAATAAATTTTTATTTAGGAATTTAGATTTGCTTAGATATTCTCTTATTTAATTAATGTGATAGTATTTTCACCGGCTCTTAATTGACTTTGCAAACTGACCATTTGTATTGTTAACATCCATTGAAAGGTTAAAATTTGTTGCAAAACATAATGACCCGGGGGCTATGATTTCACCCAACTAGTGAGTACCACACTTTACTTTAGAAAGAGTCGTTGCAATCACCCGAGGGGGAGTGCAAATAGATAGGGAGATAAGTTTTGATGGGACTAGAATAGATGTTTCTAGGGTGACAGGCTAGATTCTTTATCAATTCGGTCTAGAGTTTGGATCGTAGGTCCCTGGTAGGTCTTATAAAGAGTGCACAGTGGTTAATATAGAAGTGAGAGACTATAATCTACTCAACACTACAATACTACACAAGTTGGTGAAAAAATCTAGGCTAGCCAATGTTCTTAGTTAGCACCAAGAGGGGGTAAAGAATAAGTATGCTCCTATTTGTCACTGTCAATATTATATTTTAAGCATTTCATTCCTACACATTATCTATGTCATTGCACGAGAAGGGTAGTTTTTAACATCTCAAAATTCTCCAAATCAATTTATCCAGAAAAATAGTAGTAGACTAGAATTAGCCTAATGGATTTCTTACTTCGTTTTACTGGGGTCTTAAAAGAAAACCCTATATTACTTGAAACGATATGTATACTTGTGTAATATCCCTAGTGTGTAAACTATTTTATAAATTTTATAACATTTCAATTTCCACTAAATATAAATTTGAGTCAAGTTTTATGTCATCTTTTAGAAGTTTGGTCATGTTATGGAAGCTAAATTACAGTGTAATTGCGGGTCGGGTCAATCACCCAATTTGGGTTCGATCAGCTATCCCAGGCGGATCACCCATTCTTTTAGGTCAGATCATTTACTCTGGATCGATCCAGCCACTTTTTTAGTCCACCCGACCACCACGGCCCAGTTGACCAACCACTTGTATGCTTGTATGCTTTTGCATCATATTGCATGCTTGTCTGCTTGAATGATGTGCCATACTCCGTATGTGTTTGAATTTGCATTTTCACGTGTGTTAGTGATTCTCCCCAATGAGGATCACAACTCCCTCTGTGTCACAACCACCTTGAAATACTCTTTTACCACGACATGCCCATCTTCGGGCCACTTTCTCCTCGACATACTTTTTTATTCAAGCTACTGCCGCCACGACATGCCCATCTTCAAGTCATTGCCTCCTTGACATACCTTTTTATTCGAGTAGTTGCCACCAGGACATGCCCACCTTCGGATCACTGCCTCCCTGACATACCCTTTTGTTTGAACTATTATCACCACGACTTGCCCACCTACAAGTCACTGCCTCCCCCATATATCCTTTTACTCGGACCGTTGCCGCAACAATATGCCCACCTCCAAGTCACTGTCTCATTAACATACCCTTCCATTCAGGCCACTGCCGCCATGACATGCCCATCTTCCGGTCATTGCCACCTTGACATAACCTTTTGTTTGGGTCGCTGTCTTCAAGGCATGCCCACCTCTGGGTCACTACCTCCTCTACATAGCTTTTAGTTTGGGCCACTGCCGCCACGACATGCCCACCTCTATGTCACTACCTCCTTGTTATACCCTTTTATTTAGGTCACTATCACCACGACATGCCCAGCTCCAGGTCACTACCTCCTTTGAGTGCCCTTTTGCTCGGGTCGTTGCCTCTACGGTATGCCCACCTTTGGGTCACCGCCTCCTCCACATACCCTATTATTTGGGCCGCTACTGCCATGACATGCCCACCTCCGATTTACTACATCATTGACATAACTTTTTATTTGGGCCACTCCCACCATGACATGCATATCCCCCAGTCACCGCCTCCTTAGCATTCTTATCCATTAGGTCGTTGCCTTCATGGCATGCCTGTCCTTCCTGAGTCACTACCTCCACAGAATACTCACCCTCACCAATTTAGTGCACTTTCTCTTTGTCTATTACATATCTTGTATGTTTGCATGTGTGCTTGGTGAGTGCCTTTTGAGTAAGTTGTGAATCCTTTTATATGTATCCTTTTACTTGATGAAAACTCACTTGTAGCCAATTTCTTCTTGTCGCATGACGCCCCGACTCCCCGAGCAAGTGTAATTCCTCTTCATAGGTAGCCCATTTTACCAGTACATCCCGTTCGTGTGTCTCATGTTGCATGTAACCTCCTTCCATTTTGTGTGATGTGTGGTTCACCCTTTTGGGAGCCTGTTGTGATTGTTTCATACTTCAATCATGCAATTACAATGTGGGCTTTTTACTTGTTTGTATGCTCACCCATATGCCTTAATAGTTGTCCTACTCATTAGGAGAGTGACCCATTTATTAGTCGTGATACTCAAATGAGTGTTTCCTGTGAGGATGCCTCCACGAGCAGTGCAAGTTTTTGTATCATGAGCAACAAACACGTATGACTATGCTAAGGATCGAAGGTTTCTAACATGCGTAAGATGCATCAAAGACCTGCATTGTAGGTCCAATATTTTTAAAAGTATACAAAAATAGACATTTCCTACTATATTATTATCTTCCCTAATTTTAAAACTACATAAGTTAGGCCATATGTGAGGCCATTTATTTCAAAATGTCACCCATAACTTGTGAAGTGCATTATATACCTTGGATCTTTAGGATGGGTCCGGTGTGGCAATTTTGTAAAAGTCATATGGTAGTTGTAGATTACCTTATGCACTTCGGTGCAATGTTAGGACACTTTGCATTAGATGGTGTGCTAGGCTAGAATCTAGGATGCTAAATAGTTTTTTTTTGTGCCTGGCTATTGCTCTTTGCTATATAGGTTTACTTAGCCATACATCTTTCTTACTTTATTCTTTTGGTGTGACTTCATGCTTGTTATGGATGGTAGCGTGTTAGGGCACCTTTTTGCAAGGATTCATGCCTCTATATGCACACATAGAGGTACCATTAAAGGGGGAACATGTAATAACTTTTATTGAACCTTTAGCTTGCAAGTGCTGCTTAGCTCCCTGTTGACCTCACTTTTGGTTGAGATCTAGTTTTTCCTCTTTAGTAGCCTAGGGTCTAGCCATATGACTTTCCTGTTGACTATTCCTAGAAAACTAGAAAAGGAGCCCTCACCATTAGAAATTCCAAACTCCTCTTTACTCAGCTTAAAGTTCTACATAGTGGTCCTAACCTCTAGCAATTAGTAGGTGGGTTCATTATGTGGGAAGCCCAAGGAGAGTTCTCATAGGACTGTTTGACCTTAGGGTTGACTCTGAATGTTGGTCTAGAGTTAAGGTACTCACCTCACTCACAATCACTCACAAATACAAACCTAAAATTTCTTGACTTTGATCCTTTAATCCTTTGAGAGACTCATGTAGATGGTCCCCTAAACCCACTGACCCTAGGCTATTGTTTAGCTAAGACCAGTACATAGAGGACCCAATTGGGCTTTCATTAGTCCACAACTCATATATGCTGGTTGGCACCCCAACTCTACACAAATATCCAACTTGGCCTTTTGCCCCTTAATCCATTCAAATTACTTTAGTACACTTAAAACCCTAAATTTGGCCAAAATTCTCAAATTTACCCAAAATTTCCAAATTTGTTCAAAAATCATTTCAAACCTTTTGAAAACATTCAAATTATCAAAAATTGAAAACATTCAAATTATCCAAAATCACCAAAAAATTGCTGAATTACCAAAATGCCCCTTCTTAGCCCAAAATTTCAAAAATTCCAAAAAATTTCAAAAATTTTAAAAACCTTCCAAATATTCTCAATTTCATTTTTCTCAACTACCACATGATCCAATTTGACCCCAATGTCTCTAAAGTTTCAATTTCCCTAAATTCACCTGAACTGTCCATCAATTTGGTCCCAATTTCCCCAATTTCAATTCTAAACTCAAATTTATCTTCCATATGACCAATCTAAATGAAATATAAGTTCAATTGGCCCATGCTTCGAGCCCAATTTTGATCTAAATCAAACCCCCAATTTTGGCTACATGGCCTAATCCCACCAAATTGAACTTATAGCCTGCTCAATTTGCCACAATATATGTTTAAAACTCCTCATAACACTCCTACACATAAAACTTGACCTTTAATTAGCCTTGGTGAAGCCTCAATTTCATTTAATTTTACCCCAAGTCCAAAAATCCCCAAATTGGCTATGTTTCCAAATTCCACCCAAATTCCACCAAATTGATCTTAGTTCCAAAATTTCCACTCCATTCCTTTACAAAAAATCATTATAACATCTCCCTTGACCATTTGGACCATTCAATTGAGCCAAATTCCAAGCCTAGCTCAACCTAAACCCATGTCTAGGCCAACATGTCCAAATTGACCAAAATCTCAAAATCCTTCAAATTGAGCTTCCAATTGAACTCAAAATTACTTCAATCCTTTACCAAAAATCTTCATTACAATCATATACACAATGTTGATCAATCAATTGGGCTCAAGTTAATTTGGCTCAAGGTCATGGCTAGCCTAGCCCAAACCCAAGCTTTGACCAAATTGACCTACATGGACCCCTTCACCAAAAGTTGACTGAATCTAGCCAAATTGGTCAAGGCAAGACTTCTACAGCCAAATTTTGGACTTTATTGACCACGCCAAACCCAGGCCAAACCCCATGGAACCACTCAAATGAGCCATGGACCAAAGGTTCCCCAAATCAAGGGATTTACTTCCAAAAATGCTTAAGTCTAAGGGATTTTTGCCAAAACTAAACACCTGCCTAAATAAATTGTTGTAACAGATTCCCTTGGCTCACCTGACCTCTTGGCCACCTCCCTTAGCCTTTCCAACCGGCCTAGTCACTGAAGAAGCCAAAATCGTGAGCCACCCTCAAAAAATCCAAACCCAATTCAAACCTAGAGGCCACCTCATCTCACTTGAAGTTTAGAGCCTCTTTGCCCTCCACATAGGCAACACTGTGCACCCATACATTGGCCCACAAAGCCACCCTAAGCCATTTTTATAAAAGCTCCACCTCCATGGCCATGAAAGGGGTGCTGAAAATTTTTTAAGGATACCCTCTGAAATTACTCCTTGAGCTTCCTTGAGACCTCCACAGAGCAACCTAACCACTCCATTGCCCTAATTCCCTTTGTCGGAGCTCAATTTTTTAGCTCAAATCCTTACCGGAGATAGGACATTCTCCACCACACCTCCACAATGCACCAAATATAAATTAAGCTCACCCACACCATCACCACACAGAACTAAGACAAAGCCCTATCAAATCCCCCCTCATACAGAGCCTCTAAGATAGCTCAAGACCAACACCCAAATCCAACCTTGATCGAATTTGGGTCTAGACCTTTCCCCAGGACCAAAGGCTCAATCCCTAACCTCCTTAGACCTCCACGAACGTGCCGAGCACCTCTGGTTGAAGCTTCCCTTCTCAGAGCAAATGTATTGAACTTCTCCTCTTCCCGAGCCTATTTTGATTCTCCATTTAATTAGAGTTGATTTAATGGCATGTTTACCGTATGGATGTGTTTTTCACACTTAGACGAGTCCATAAGATCAACCTGAGGTCATTTAGTGGAGAAATGGGGGAGATCTTGAGGTTTTAGTGTGGGCGGTTACGGGTTCACTCTATTTGCGGACGATGAATTAGAACTATTGGATCACACGTGTATCAAATGAAGGGCTCTGATTGCACTGGATGGGAGTGCAGTTCATAAAGTGCGGGCCGAGTCAGCGACTACGTGGAAGGTGGCGTCCAACCAGAGTACGCCACGCGTGTTTTCGGAGCCGCCTAGGATCTAGCCCAGGACCAAAGGCTCAATCCCTAACCTCCTTAGACCTCCACGAACGTGCCGAGCACCTCTGGTTGAAGCTTCCCTTCTCAGAGCAAATGTATTGAACTTCTCCTCTTCCCGAGCCTATTTTGATTCTCCATTTAATTAGAGTTGATTTAATGGCATGTTTACCGTATGGATGTGTTTTTCACACTTAGACGAGTCCATAAGATCAACCTGAGGTCATTTAGTGGAGAAATGGGGGAGATCTTGAGGTTTTAGTGTGGGCGGTTACGGGTTCACTCTATTTGCGGACGCTGAATTCGGACGATGAATTAGAACTATTGGATCACACGTGTATCAAATGAAGGGCTCTGATTGCACTGGATGGGAGTGCAGTTCATAAAGTGCGGGCCGAGTCAGCGACTACGTGGAAGGGGGGGGCCAACCAGAGGACGCCACCCGGGTTTGTATGATTGCATAGTGTCGCACATTTAAATAGAAAAATAGGCATTTAAATAATTCAAAAAATGCTCCATAATTTAAAAAATTCATATGTTGGTGTGGAAAAATCACAAAAATAAAATAAAAATATCCTAGTGCTTAGTGAATAGAGGAGAACAATGTGGAAATGGTTTGAAGTTTATTTGATGAATATTCTATTTTTAACTAATTAAATACTAATTTGAGTATTTTAACTCTCCATGCATGTAGAAATTTTACCATTTCTTGAAATTTTGGCATGTTGTTGCCTCTGTCTTGGGAAACATTTCTTGAGTTTTTCAAAGTCAGAGGAGATCTCTAGACAGAGATCCATATTTTTTAAATTTATGTATATTATTTGCATAAATTATTCATAATAATTAGCATGTTGCTTAGAAAATTCTAAGAAAATTTTGGAAGGTGTGTTATGACCAGAGAGCCCTTTGAAAAATATTTCATGAGTTAAGGTTTCATCGGATAAGTAATTAAGAATACACTTAACTTTCGCCAAACCCTAAAACACAAAGAAAATTAATTTGGGAAATATAAACATCTAAATGATTTGGTTTTTAATCTCCACTGTAACTTAAAGTTCAGAAAACTCCCCATAAAAATTTCAAAACATTTGGAGCTCATTTGATAACTCAAATTGATTTTCTAAGTTAAATGTCATTTTTAACACTAAAATGATTTTTAACAATTAAAATATAACTAGAAAAATTATAAAAATTAGTTTTTGGAGTTGTTTGTGATCAGATGAAGTTCTTAAAAATAAATTTGTACTTAAAATAAAAAATTCCATTTTTAAGCCTTTCTTTAATATTTAAATAATTAAAAATAATAACAATCACAAAAATAATAAAATTCATGGAAATATTCTAAATTATTTCCTAAGCACTTAAGAGTAATTGAAATATTTTTTTCTGATTTTCTAAGTGAATATATTGAATTTTGAAGCTTAAAATAATTTTTAAAGGCTAAAAATCGATTTTCACTAAAATAATTCTAACAATTCAAAGAAAAATAAAAAAAATGTGAAATTTGTTTCTCTAGGTTCCTTGGCCTTAGAGATATTTAATAAAAATATAGAACTTAATTTTCCACATTTAAAATATTTTATAATTAATAAATACTTTATGACTTAAAATAATTTTAATAATTCAAATAAAACTAAATAAATCATGAAATTTGGTCCCAATGAGTCTCTTGTCTAAGTCTACCTCCATAAAAAATTTCAAGGGAATAGGCTTTACCTTGGTCAAGTTAGGGAATTTTCCTTAAAAAATCTTATTTCTTGCACATAAATTAAATTAAAATTTAAAAAAACACATTTTCTCCTTTGATGTCTTAATTGGCCCATGAGTGACGTGGGATGAAAATTTCAAAGTCATTTGAATTAAATTTGATGAATTATGAAGTATTAGAGCCTTAGGGGAAAAAGTGTAATTTTGAAAATTTGGCTTTAATTAACATTTATGCTCAAGTCAAAAAGGAAAATGAGTAACCTTTGATCCTAATTAACATATTTGGACAAGGGATTAATTTTTAGAAACCAATCGCACTTTTCTTAATTAAAAAGATAAATTTGCAATTTCTTTAAATTATTAAAGTCTGGAAGTTTAGTCAAATCAATGATCCTAGACTTAGGGGTATGATTTTGGGTGTTGATAACTCACTAATTTAACAACCCTATTTGATGTTCAAATGAATTTCAAAAAATAAATCATCATTACTTAAAATTCAACCTTTTCTTAAAAAAAATAACTAAGACATTCATCAAGATCTTAAGGACTTAGTAGCGACCTAAGCTAAATCAAAATTGGTTAAATGAGGATTAGAAAAGTAAAGGAAAAGAAAATTTGAACATCTTTGAAACACTACAAGCCCAAGTTAAAACTAAAATTGGTTAAATATCTTAATAACACTAGCTTGCCCCTTTAAGGGTCTTCACCCACATAATCCTCAAATTAAATTATAAGTGATAATCACCCTACTCTTAGGGACAATCGAAGCATCAATGTTCATTGAGCATTAAAGGTATTTACAGGATGGGTTATTAAGGAACATAATAAGTTTAAAATGAGCTCGATACTTTTCATCAGGCAGTGAGAGGGAGGCATGGACCTACTTCTTTCTCCGGATCTGTTGGATATCTCGGAGGTCCACTAAACTTAATATGCTTGCTTAATAAAATCATCCTTAATTAATCAAATAGGGACTCACCAAGATATGACTTAGGGTTGGGTAGATCACTAAAACCTTATTTTTCCGCTTTATATAAAATTCCCTCACATGCATTTTGAGTTTCAGGTGGTGGAACGAGAAGACTCGTCAGGTACGCTTTTTATAATTTATAATGTCGTCTTTCTTGTAGTTTCATACTGTATGTTTTTTTTTTGTTTATGCTTACAAAACTTGCATGTTAAACAACAACAATAAAAATCAAAACTGTTAGGATAGCCACAAAACCAAAACCAAAACAAAAATAAAATCAACCAAGATAAAATTCACCCCCACAACATTCAAAATATAAGACAACTCAAAATTTAATCACAAACATCACGAAACAACACAAAACAAAAATTGCAACTAAATTAAGACGTCTATATTGGATGATCGGGAATCCCTTGGAGGAGGTAACCTACAGTTGCTAACGAGGCTTCCCACGGTCTAAATGAAAGTATGGAACGCATTAAGTTGAGTTTAGTAAATTCATTTGGACTAAGTAAATCTAATAGAAAGTAGTGGTACCAGAATGAGGGAACTGCAGGATCCTAACTGTTGTCGCTCTAATCAACTTTAACATTCCTCATAAAATTTAAATAACCATAACTTTAGGAGTTTGATTTGACATCATGAATTGACACATTAGAAAACTTAACCTAGTCACGACAAGGAACTTGGAGCTAGCATTGTGGGCAGTATGAATATCTTCAACAAAAAAAAATGTATACATCAGCTAAACCATTCTCATTATATCCTTAGAGTTAAATAACCAAGCCGTAGGACTTCGAGGTCGTTTGCTTATGCAAAATAAATCCTCACCTTATCTTTAGGCCTTTGTACAGCTCTGCTGTACAATATAAGTTCTAACTCGTCTTAAGATTCCGAGATTGTCGTCTGTCACGACCTAAATCCTCACATCTTTCAGACTATTTGTGCGATCGTTTCACATGAATGTAAGCCCTAACTAATAAAATTGGCAAGATGAAACACTCAAATAAATTTTTCCTCTAAATTGAAGTCAAGCCATTGGGTAGACTGGGAAGTCACTGAGGTTCTCCTCCGGATCTATGACATCCCCTAGTTCTTCCTCCTCTGGATTCTACAATAAACCAAAAATAAAATGCTCCAAATTTGAGCCAATCCCATTTCACACATTTTTGTCCGATTTCATTGAAAATTCATATCCTTTGACCTCATTGAAGATAATATTTTATGATTTTTATTGAGAGTTTTCTTAGGTGACTTCGGTTTTCTAAGATGTAATTAACTATAGGGGTTTGCCCTTATAGGAGGTTTGTCCGAACCCAGCTTAATATAAATCCTATTTAATTCTTCAGGTTAAATAGGGAAAACTATCAGCAAATAAAATGATTTTGTAGACCAAACAAATGTCATATATTTCTTAATTTATTTGATCGAGCATGATCCTCAAGTCTTGTGTTTATCCTTTGGGATAAATACAGGGTTTGAGGTACAACGCTCTTTCATTTAAATTATGAAAAATATGGGGTCAGTTTGATTTCATTTTTTTTCTAAAACTTTAATATTTTTATAAATTAAAACGTTCTTCCGAAGTGAGAGACGGGCTTTCGATTCCAGCAGCCGACAACTTCTAATGCGCAACTCCACAACCTAAAATAGTGTTGACACTCCCCCACCAAGCACGACACATTCTACATTGTATGACCTTACCTACTAACCTTATTTTTCTTTAGATCGACTCTTTTATTTTTTTCTTATGTACTTTTAAAGTATAGGAGATTCATATAGTATAAATAAGATACAGGCACATATTTTGAAATTTTTTGGTGAGGAAATCACGTGGAGGGGACTAGGAGCAGATGTTTATGCCCCGTATCTTAATTCTATATTTGATGTTGATGTATAGAATTAGGACTGGGCATGTATATGCTGAATCTGACTGTTTTTTTCTTTTCTGGGATATGTTGTCGACCCAACAATATTTGGCATTTTCAAATTTTTGCTTGCTTCGTGTCCTATTGCATGCTTGGATTTTTTTTGTTGTTTATTGCTTAGTCTCAGAATCACAATGTAATATAGGTTCTTTAGGACTTAAAAACCAATTTTTTCTTCAAAATCCTAAATAAAATATTCAAGATAATTAAAATTTAGGATTAAAATACCGAGGACTTTAAAATTCACACTTTTACTTTCCTGCACGGCCTTTGGGTTGGATTTTAAAAGGGATACATGCATGACTATCTCCTTAGTCACAATTAATAGACCCTCCATAATATTTAAGGATCACTCTAGGTAATTGCATTCATATTTACATGTCCCAAAGAGAAGCCTCCATGCTTCTCTAACACGACTGACGTATCATATTTTTTTATAAATAGGTGGTTGTCTAGTGCGCCTAAGGTGTTAGAAGGCTCCCCGACCCAGACTCGTAACCCAGACTTGTGTAAGTCCTTTTGTTTAGGGTGTTTTCAGTTTTGTAGTTGAACATCCCTTTCATTTATTTTCCTGAGGCATCTTTGACACTTGGTGGGTATAAGTTCCACCTCTCGGTGCTCTAGCTTATATTCATAGGATAAAGTTTCCTTCAATTGACCTTAGGGCTACCGAGGTCCCCATGGATGACTAACCCGACCTGCAATTATACAGTAATTTAACTTGCAAAAGATGGTAAAAAACTTGACTCAATTTATATTTAGCGGCTAGTGTGCCAAATTAATATGTTATAAAATTTAGAAAATAATTTACACACTAGGGGTAGTACATAAGTATACGTATATATTCAAGTAATATAGAGTTTTCATTAAAAAAAACCCTAGTATCAATTCAACAGGAAAGGTGGTAACTTTATGTAATTAACTAAGAAAAAACATTTACTTTAAACAATAGAATATAATCTTGGAAAATATGAAAGTAATTCAAGTATGAAATACAATTTACTAATTACTGCGAGTGCAACTTAAAAGTAAATGCAGAGATTCCAAAATAACTAAAATTAGAAAATTAAATATATTTAAAAAGACTTTCTCTTTGCAAATAATTCATAATGAGTGTAGGATTTTAAATGTTTAGAAGTTTAACTGTGGTATTATGACAAATAGAAGCATACATATTCTTTACTTCTTTTGATTGTGCAAAGAACATTGACTAATCTAAAGTTGGTGTCGACATGTATAGTAGTGCTGAGTAGATTCTAGTCTCTCACTTCTATATTACCTAATGTGCCCTCTCCATAGGACATACCAGTGACCCTTAGTTCCAATTTCTAGACCAAATTGATAAATGAATCTAGCATGTCTCTCTAGAAATATCAATTCTATGCTCAATTCTATGCCCATCAAATCTTATCTCCTTATCTATTTGCACTCCCTCTTGGATGATCACCACTACTCATTCTAAAGTGAAATGTGATACTTAGAAGTCAAGAAATCTTAACCGTCTTGGGTCTATAAGTTTCCTCAACAAATTTTAACAAAACAAGTGGCCAATTTGTAAAGTAAATGAAGGACCGATAAAAATATCATCACAATTTTTTAGGAATAAAATAAGTTCTAAAAAAAATCAAAATCACTTACTTGATTACTTCATATTGCAAGAAGAAAGAGATAAAACTACTCAAAACGCATGAGGATAACAAAACAAAACATATTTATAAAACTCAAATCCAAAGTACAACACTTGAAGAAAAAGATACAAATACTTATCTGAAATGTTTCTACAAGTACTCCTTTGAAGTTTCCTAACTTCTCTGACTCCACAGGACTCTTACAATACTCACAATACTCCAAAAATCATAAAGACTCACACAACCTTACCAAAAAGGCCTCCCACTCTAGCTCTCTGTCTCCCCTTCTCAGAATGACTCTAGAACTCTCTCTCAATGTTTAGAATTAATCTCTATATATAGATCTTCAAAAATGACCAAGGGTTGCTTCAGACATCTCTTCAAAATTCTGCCTCATTCAACACACCTTTTAGAAAACAACTATCGCGCCTAGGCACCAGCCGTGATCTGCATCTGGCACCTATGCCCCAGATTCTGGAGCCTAGGCCCCAATTTGGCTAGTTTCATCAATTTTCTTTAGTTTGGCCCATTTTTGCTTCTTTTTGATGTATTTTTGATCATTTTTGTTCTTAAACTCTTTTTCTTGCACATATAACCAAAAACACACAAAATATATCCTTAAAAATGGGTATAAAATGTGCATTAAAAAGGTAATTTTAAGGTGGACCAGGGATCTTAGGGCGTGTTGGGTCAACTACATTCACGACTAGGTAGACTTAGGATTCTTGTAACTATGTATGGCGGGTTTTTGGTACCCCAACCCAGCAACCTCTACTTTTTAGAATTACTCTACCTTCCTTTTGTTGAGCCCCTCTGAGCCCTATCACTCATCAGCTTTGTCGATATTATCTTGATGGCCCGATATCGATGAGCTATAGCTCATTTGAGATATGATGATTTGTCCTTTGCCCTTATATCCCGAACATGCTTTAACATGTTTGGATATCCCCAACAAGAAGTTTTAGGTTTATCTATGGGCTCTGTGTGCCGACGAGCCACTATTCATTTGGGAAGTGAGAGACTCGCTCTCTACTAAATGACTTTGCAAGGGCTTTGAACCATACGGGCATTCCCACACATAATAATCTCTTTTTGATGACTTATTGCCATAGATCCATAATAATATAAGTGAAACTCCTTTTATCGAGAGTATTCTTGCTTATTCTATGGGCTCTGTGTACCGATGAGCCACTATTCATTTGGGATGTGAGAGACCTGCTTTTTACTAAATGACTATGCGAGGGCTTTGAACCATCTGGGCATTCCCGCACATAATAACCTCTCTTTGATGACCTATTGCCCCAGGTCCATAATAATATAAGTGAAACCCCTTTTATTAAGAGTATTCGTTAGTATCCCCCAAAATATAATTAACCAGTAGGAACACATTCCTTTGGGGTTGCTCTTGACCCATTAAAAAATACATACACTTGACTCTCTGGTTATGAGTAGTATACATAGATACTCTTTCGTGGATATTGGTCTAAAGTGCCTCCACCCAATCTTGTTTAGGAGGACATACTTGATCTATCCTCCTGAGGTTTATCACACGTAGACTCTCCATGTTTTTCTATTCTATTATTTGTCACTTTGTCTTACGTCCCTTCTTATTTGGTTCCTCTCCTCTTTGAATTATCTATACAATTTGGGAGGGAAACTTATTGGAATAAGGTAAGTATACGACAATCGATAAACTGACTACTCCTTTAAAAATGAAAAAAAGAAACTAAAACATACTTCATATTTATAAAAATTTTGAACTCAATTCTCTATAGTTTGTAATGCATATGCTTAGTAACTATAATTCTTAAACTCCCATAAGACACATTTCTCTATATTATAATGAATAGGCCAAGAAAATGTTATAGAAATAAAAAAGAATAGACTAGCACGTTGTCATTCCCACAGCACTTTGTCATTCCCAACAATAACTTTAATGAATCCATAATCAATTCTTTATAATTTAAAATTGCCTTCTTTATAAAACTTTAAGCTATTCAAGATTTCTTTATGCTCTAAAGACCAATATGTGCTTTAAGCACACCAAAGTTGATTTTAAGAGAAATAGCTACATGAACAACACTTTATTTTGTGTTGCATCTTATTGTTCTCATGCTTGAAAATTTTCATTGTTGATCAAGTTTAATTTATAATTTCCTTACTTACATATATATGGCTCCTTTAAGACTTGTCATCAAAAGTAAATAATAAATAATTTACATATTGCTCATCTTATGATGATGTTATTAAATGATAAATTGAAACTACATTTTTAATTAAGCTATCAATGATTATGCTTAAATAAGATGGTGTTGATGATGATTCTAATACAAGCTTGAAGAGTGCTTGTAATAATGGATGATAATAAACTAGGTTTTTCTGTCCCAAGCTTATCTTCCATTAACATAACAATTGGAAAGCTTAAAAAATGGATTATAATTATAGATTTCACACCACCCATCATGTACCTTGGGCCAAAATTAATTCAAAATAACTCCATATTCTAGACCAAGATATACCTAATATCTAATTTGGTAATTCTTCAATTTAATTATAAAATTGTAGAAACAATATTTCTTATTTTAACTTCACTAACTCTCCCTATAAACCCATGATATATTGTTGAAAAAAAAAGGATAAGGGGATAAAAAGTGGCAGTGGATAGGTGAGAAGAGGAGAATAATACCTTACCTAAATTTATTTTTTGAGGCTAGATTATATGTGTCTAAAATATAGTAAAATGAAAATATATTCTTTTCCATGATGGAATATAAATGGAAGCTAATACTAGACATGTAGAATATAAGTTTGTGGAGATCATGAACTATGTAAAGATAAATCCAATCATGAAAAAAATTACAAGCTTATTCCAAATTGAAATACAATATAGATAATCTCCTATGCTTAACCAACAATTTTTACATAGAATAGAGGCACCATACCTTATAAGAAAATTCTTATAATATTTTACATTATATCATCGTTGTTATGTTCT
Source organism: Phalaenopsis equestris (assembly GCF_001263595.1). Taxonomy (NCBI): domain Eukaryota; kingdom Viridiplantae; phylum Streptophyta; class Magnoliopsida; order Asparagales; family Orchidaceae; genus Phalaenopsis; species Phalaenopsis equestris. Next base: position 65,066 of record NW_018245650.1, read on the forward strand.
ATTATAATTATACCACACTTTTAAGCCTCTATATAGTAATTACAAGTATAAAAAAAACTCATGTTTCACGTATGGGGCTAGCCATATCATTTCTATGTTTGAAATTTTAAATAACCTACATAATATGTCATGGCATAGGTCCTCGTTAATTAATTCATTGCTCTCTCCTTTAAAGTAAATTAAAATAGTAAAGATGACAAGAAAATTTAAATTTAAGTTTAGCTTAAAAAGAAACTTTTCTTTTAATTTGAAATTTAAATTTACCTATATAAAAAATTATTAATACTACTACATAATTTAGGTTTTGCTTCAAAATAGAAAATATTAGATAACATTATATTTGAAATTTAAAATTATATTTTATGTGGACCCTTCTGTTAGATTCAAGAAATGCATTTTTCTATTTTAATTTTTAATCATTTCTTTCTTTGTGTTGTCATCTGGTTAAAATTCTTATGCTTATGAATGTCATTCCTAATGAGTGGATGCACTACCTTTTTTATAAAAGAGCAAGAACATATTTAATTCATTAGAGTTTCCTTTATAATGCTCAATTAAACTTGAATATTCACTAAATAAATAAAATCTTGATAAGATAATTATATTTCACCTTAACTACAAACAAACTATTTGGAATTAGTTTAAAGGCATCTCTTATTTTGTGAAGCTTTTAGACTAAGGGTAATTATTAGGGCGCTTTTACTATTTAATAGATATGATGTCTCTAAATGTATCAATATTCTATCTTAATTTTACATTTCTTCAAGAACTCCTCTTAAAAATATATTAAATATTGTATGATGAGTTGATATGGTGGTTTGATCTGTAAATGTCTTGATGATGATACAAAGAGATTTAGGACTCTCTTTATTCAAAAAAATGATATTGGAAAGTAAAATATAACTAAGTAAATCTAAAATATGGTTTCAACTTCTTTTTGTCACTGAATTAATGAGGGTTAAAAGAAGACATCAAAAGCTTAACTTCTTAAAAAGAAAAATAGAAATGAAAATTTTTAGCTAAAATAAGAAGGCGAAGGGAGAGTTAAACTAAAAGAGAATCAATCATTATCTCTTTCTAAGGGCTTGTTTGGTATCAATTTTTATTTTTTCAATTTTTTTCTTCGTATTTTTTACATTTTTTTTTAATTTCTATGAAAATTAATATGTTTTTGAAAATGCTCAAAACAACATTAAAGCATTTTGAGTTAAAAACAATCACATCTTTATGAAATATGTCAAACATGTTTCATTCCAAATCAAAATATTTTTTAAACAAAATAAAACTAATAAAAAAAATAAAAGTGATACCAAACAACACCTATTAACCAATATTTCCTAGTAAATTTCATTCAAATCAATACAAAAAAGCACCTATGGCTTCATAGCATTTGTCTATCTCTACTTTTTATTTTATTTAAATAACTTTTTCCTTTGTGTTTTTGTATTTTTGGTCATCTCTTGAATTCAGGCCTTTGTGTTGGAGGGACAGTCCTCCATCTTTTAAAATAGAAACGAATGCCATGCAATAATCAATGTATGCACTTCTGAAAAAATGTTCCTTAAACTATGCCCTCCATGACATTTACGTCAATATATAAGCTCCATGACACGGCAAAACAGTTATAGTATCAGCCAAAAAAAAAATGATTGCAATATAGGTTAAATGATGAACCGATGATCATACTGTGTTTTATCAGACCACAGGCCATATGTTTTCCTTGCATAACTTTGAGAAAAAAACATAAAGTTCAAACCAACTAGTGTTATATATGCAAAATAGTGATATAATTGGAATTTATTTTATCTAGCAAGGGATCAAGAGCACGTCGAAACGGAACCTACACTTACACAAAAAATCATATTCTTATCAGGATAAAATGTTGCGTCTAGATAATGAACATGCTGACAATGGTGTAGTGGGACGACGGCGTGGAACGCACCGTACTGTCATCCACATATTGAAATAATATATCCTCTCTTACCAGAGCGAGAAAGAACAAGCTCTAGAAATGCCGGTAACACGGCCTTACTCCATCACAAATGAGCCGAGAATGGAAAGGAGGCGCGAGGAATGAAGCCTGGTCCGAGATCTCGTTTCTATGATCAATCTAATCAAGAAACTCAGTGTTTGAATGATGTGGAACATGATCTTGGATCAAACTTCATTCCAACCACCTACTTTCCTTTTCCTCCTTCAATCTCCTTCCATCTTCTTCATCATCTCTTTCACCAATCTCTCACTAATGATTCTTCAATCAAACATAAACTTAGGCGCAATATGAATATATTATTGATGGGAGAAGGCTGTAATATTCAAAGCAAATGATGGGCAGGTAATGAGAAAGATAAAATATAAGCGTAAGAGATGGGATTTTTGGCTGGAGCTTGTTGTCTTCTTTCAAGAGAGCTCTTTATGGGAGTGAGTGATGAGCTTTTTCACGTTATCTATCAGAAAAAGTGAGCATAAAAATAATAAGAGAAGAAATGGAGAGCATGGGAAGATTGCTTTTGTTGGATTAAATTAAGAAAAAGTTTTCGTGGAACAGTGATCAACAAAGAAAAGAATAGTAGCAGCACATTGGCATGGAACATGAGCTTTTATTATGTACAGTCAGGTGTCCAATCAGAACCACTGAAATTCATCTTTCCGTCTTTTTTTTAATTTTTACAGTGGGGCCAGTGTAAATTTTTTTACGGTTCAGATCGGACACCAGACGGAAATTTGCGTCCGGTGTCCGTACGCAATAACAAATCCTGAAACAGACGACAGAAAGCAGTTAATGAAAAGAAAAATGAAATTAGATTTTACTGAATCACAGACCGGAATTATTTGTCTATTATGTACTTAATTGATAATGTATTTTAGTTTAATCATAAGAGCATAAGTATTACAACATTTTCATTATCACGTATAATAATCATGATTTTCTAATTCAATAGGGTGATAAACAATTCAATGTTGGGTGATAAACGATTCAATATTAGGTGAAAGGGATGCTAAAAAAATCATAATAAGATTTGGTGAGAGACTTCGTTGATACATAGCTTTGGTAATAGTTTCAATGTAGCATATAATCATGAATTCAACAAATGAAACTTATTTACAAGAGAGAATCATGGTTAATATTATAGGGATAAATAATATGTATACTTTTTCCAGAAAGTACATAAATTTAACCTGATATTTTTAGCTTTGTTGTGGGTGAATTAAGCTTGTTGAAGACACAATAAAAATCAAGTGAGAAAGGACCAAATAGAAGTAGTTTACATGTTAGTTAATTTTAAAAGACTTTTTTATTGAAAGTGAATTACACTAGTGAGTTTTTTTTTATCATAGAACTTTATTAAATGAAAGACTACTCTAAGAATGTTCTAACTTAGCTCTTCAAGCAAATATCTTTGAAAAATAAGTGAATTCATGATGCCTTTAAAATGTTTAGTTATTGCAATATATAGGCCCACTTAAATCAACCATTGGGGGACTTGTTTGGATTGAAAGGCTTCGATTGATTTCAAACTTGATGATTTTCATCTCGTAAGAGATTAAAGTAGTATCATAATCAGTGACTTATTAAACCTATATCAAGCTATTATAATAAGTTCACCAAATCGAGCCAAGAAAATATGAATTTTCACGTTTAAGTTTTTGGTTTATATTTTTGTGAATTTCCACAAAACATATATTGTATTTATAATTTTTTATGATCCTAATTTCTTTATATTTTAGTGCCAAAAGACACTTCAATATAAATAAGACATTTGTTTAAAATGCAATATTCTTTCCTTGTGCATTGTGTGAATTTCAAGTTCTTTGATCAAAACAATGTAACAACATATTTTTCTATATGGATTTATCATGATTTTCATATGTAATATAAGAAAATGAGAAACAATTATCAAATGTGCAATAGCTAAATTAAGCCATCTTTTTAAGGATTTAGATGAATATAAGTAATATATCATGTAATTGGCCATCAAAATTACAAGCTCTTTGGCATTTCCTTTTATTTTATGCAAATCAATAAAGTACAGGATAAGTCTACATTAAAGAAACTTAATTATATTCTTAGCATAAGATATATATGAATGAAATAATTTTTTTCTTAGTTCATATTTCTTAACCAACTTAAAGCATTCTTGATACAAGGAGTCCAATCAATTTATACCCTTAAGCTTCAAATTGGTTTTTATTTTTTATTAAGATTTTAATGATATTCAATAATTACAAGAGAAAGTGTGTGAGAGAGAGAAATTTTGTATGAGAATTTATTAAAGATTTTAGGTTATATAAGCTTGCATTCGACAAATGGCTCCTAATTTATAAGTCAGAATGGATGTTAATATTTTAAAGTTGAAGAATAAACTTCTATAAAATAGATGGAATATGAATTTGATATTCTTAACTTCATGTATAGTGAAAGTAAATTATTGAGTTTTTTAATCAAATAATCTTTACAAATAACTGAATGTATACATTCCCTAAAGGAGTTCAATAGTTTAATTTTTAGGGTCAAACTAAATTAAATTAAATGTTTGGGCTACTTGATAATTTTAGGTTTAGGACACTAATGGCTTTGGGTAGAAAAATTATTGCGTACGGTGTCCGATCAGGACAGTCAAAAACTTTAGAATGGGCCACACTCTAACAAAAAAAAATACAGAAAGATGTATTTGAGTGGTCCAGATCGGACACCGCACACAAATTTTTTAGCTTAGGTAGTTTAAATCAATTGTACCATAACCAGTTTCTTCTTGAACTAGTACAAGCTTTCATAATATATTAGCTCTACATAACCAAATGTGAATGTATATTAGCGCCTTAAGTTTTTTATTTTATTCAAGTAGCTAAAACGGACATCTAAAAATAATTCAAATAAAGTTTAAGTTCATCCCTTGAAAAATGTTTAAGGAACCAGCAAAACGAAAGTATTCTTATTCTACTAAGGGTCTAAATCTATAATATTGCATCCCTTAAAAAAGGTGAGGATCAAGAAGATGGAAAATGAAATTAAGTTCTTAATTTCAAATTATGGTGGCTAAAGGATCCTTTAATTAGTGATTTTGGGGTTAGTATTAAAGGAACCTTAGGCGCTTATTAATTATTATTATAATAGCAAGCATTCTTATAACTAATACAACGGGAATACTGTGGATTAGCATCATAAATAATTCCGACGCAAATTTAGTTTTTGATTGGTGTTCGTTTAGCTTCGTCTACTGTCAAGCTCCCAAAAGAATCAATGATGAGGAGTTGTGTCGAGAGGGGGACGCTAATCCGACGCTTTAAGGTTGGATTAGAGTCTGCATATGTCGACGCTAAAATTACTAATTAGCATTTGCATTAGCAGACGTTAACGTCGATGCAAAAGCCCTAAAATAAGGTTACCGCAAACCACAACCTCCACTTCACATTTCTTCTTCCCCAAACTCCTCTCCTTCTCTTTCGGCTATCCTTCATCGCATCTAAGCTTTTCCGGCGATTCCGGCTCCAATTCATCGCTCCAACCTTGTCCAAGGTGAGAAAACTTCTTCCACATGTCCAAGCTTTAGTTTAACATAAGTTTTCATATTTTGTTCGTTTCACAGGTGTTAGATCCTAAAAAACATAGGTTTTGCTCAAGTTATTTTTTGCATTCCTTTGTTAGGTATGAAATGTACATAGATTTCATGATTTTAAATAACTGTAGAGTGATATGTGCTTAAATATAAAAGTTTAGGCTTGAGATATGTAAATACATAAGAATTTTGTTCTATGTAATTTTAGATTAGTACTATGTATGTAAATATGTGATTTGTATGTAAATATGAAAGTATGAAAATTTAGGTGTGAGATATGTAAATACATAAGAAAGTTGTGCTATGTATGTAAATATGAAAATCTAGGGGTGAGATATGTAAATACAAAAAATTAGTGCTATGTATGTAAAGATGTGCTTTGTATGTAAATATGTAAATATGAAAATTTAGGTGTGAGATATCAAAATATATAAGAAATTTGTGCTATGTATCTAAATATGAAAATTTAGGTGTGAAATATGTAAATACATGAATTTTGTACTATGTTAGTTAAGGGAGGAGTTGGGCTAGTGTTGATTTTTGTTTGGTTAAGTGTAAAATAATAGGCTATGTTAGTTAAGTGTGATAATATAATAGGTTAGTGGGTTGATGGGTTAGGTTGGGTGTTAATGGGTTAATTGGTTGATTTTAGAATTGTGGGCTTTAGGTTTTAGGTATAAGGTGTAGGTGGCCTAAAGATTTGGGTAGTATGTAGATTATAGTCTAAAGTTTCATGTAGGTGCTACGATTTAAATTAAGACTATGCACTCAGTAGGACACAATAACATTGTACTAATCTTTAGAGCTACATCTATGATTCAAATGAATATTGGAAGCATTGAATCTTTGTATAAACCAACATCGTTAATGGAGAAAGGCTGGATATCACTTGGGATGGAGAACTCTTCTCCTCCGCACATGTACTTGATGCATTGATGTAGAGTTGAAGATACCATCCCATACTCATGAATCCAGGGGCATTTGAGCAAGGCTCTAAAGGATGTGTTCCCACCAATGACATGGAACTTGGCTTCTCTTTTGAACTTCCCAAATTGGAGAGAAGGCATTATGGACCCAAGGGTCTTTTACCCTTCTTCTTGAAGCCATGTAACATTATCTTGTTGGAACATAATCTTCGAGTGCCTAGTGAAAGGAACTTGAGGGTGCACATGCTAATGATGTTAACGGATGAACTGGGATCAACAAATATACGGTTTAGAGTTGTTCCACATATTATAGTTGTCACACATAAAGGACGGTTGTGGTCTGCAGTGGCCAACAACCAGTCATCCTCAAAAAAAGTAGAGGCAGTTATGTCCTACGTAGTATCAGCCTCCTTCATCCTCTCCTCGATTTAGTAAGCATGGAAAGCTTTGGGCTCTAAAAGAGCTTTCACTATAGTTTTCCTAAGCTCGGGAAATAGAAGGAGAGCATCATAAGACCGTAACAATGTTGACAATTTTTTAGGATGTGTGAGCACGTTATAACCCACCTTGCAAGAAGGATTTATAGTTCTTTGGCTCTGAGCCAAAACTTCATGTGGACCATCTACCTCTTGTGTATCAATATACTTCCCCTTTTCATGAGGAGTGGGTTTAACTGCCCGTTGATGAAGGAGTTTGCTGCCTTGTAAGCAAACTTTCATGATATCCTTTCCAGGGGACCCAAAGTGATCGTCCCTAGCAGAACATTCAGGTGATAGCCCGATAAGAGGGCCCGATGAAGTAAGTGGCTCACCTACACCATCCGATGACTCGTTTAGGTCATCACGTATGTGGTACGTGCCATCAAAGAAGGACAATAATGGGTATTTCTTATCTCTTTTGCTATGCTCAACTATGCCAAACTCATGAGATCTAACCATGTAGATAGAAAACACAGAAAAGTACCCAGAATCTTCTTCTTTCATTGTTTCATCAAAAGTACGAAAGGCATCAGTGGGAACAGGATCCTGCTTTGAGCACTGTCAGTCGTTTTATTTTTGAAGGTAATTTTCTTTTTGATTTAATAGATGCATATTTTTTATTTTAAAAATAGTATTTTAATTTTGAAAAATATGGGACCGAACATACCCCATATATCTAAGAGTTTAAGAAATTGAGCACAACACTATAAGCAATATGCCATCTCGAGAGATATGCACATTACTTGGGAGTGGGCTCGATAATTTAAACTAAATAGCTTATAACATCTATTTGGTTTGCAAAAATTTTATGTGTAACCGACAAGTTTCCCTTTCTAATATAAATATTAGATAGAGTTTATATTAATTGGGTTCTTTAGTCATCTATAGAGGCAAGCCTCTATAGTTAATTAAATATTAAATGACCAAAGTCACTTAAGAAAACTCTTGATAAGGATCAGTGGTTTTGTCCTCAAGATTTCAAGGTTTAGGTTTTAAAGGTTGGACACAAGAAAAATCAAGTGAGAAAGGACCAAATAGAAGTAGTTATTTTTGGAGTCAAAGGAGTGAGAAGGAATTTTATAGATCCTGAGGAGAACCTCGACGACTTCCTAAACCATCATATTGTTTGGCTTCACATTTTAAGAGTGAAATTGTTTAAGTGTTTACTCCTGCCAATTTTATTATTTTGGGCTTATATCTGCATGATATCCGATCATGAAAATAACCTGGAAGATAAGAGTGTTTACGTCGTACCGAATGACAATCTCAGAGTCTAAAGAGAATTGGGACTTATACTACATAACATGACTATGCAAGAGCCTAAAAAGCAAGGTGATGATTTATGTCGCAGTAGGCAGAACACCTCAAATTTCTATGGATTATGTTGTTTAAGTTAAGAAATTGTTTAGCTGAAGTAGATCTTGTTCCATGTTGGGTCTTGATTCATCCACGGAAGTTGTAATCCTTTTGCTTGCAGCTTATTCTTGATGTAATGATTTCAGGTTTAGAGTTTACTGTTAACATGAAATTAATGTTGGGTCTCATGGCCTGTCGTGGGATACCACCCAACATATGTCCTACTATTGTTTACCCTAGGGGTCTTGCAGGCGTTATAAACAATTATAGAAGTAAAGGCAGTAAATAAACTACAGTACAAATGTATTAAAATGCAGCAAATATAAAATAAACGTGTGTACCTGGGATTCATGTCGCTGTTGCAAAGTTAGTACGACATAATATAGTAATGTGCAGAAAATTTAAACAGATCATAAGAATATTCGAGGAAAACTTAAACAAGTCATAAGAAACCCGAGTGGATAAAACAAATCGCGATGTCATATCTAGATGATCAAGGCTGGGTATAATAATTTAAGTTTGGGATGGGCTCAGAGCCGGGCTGTGTGTTTTATAATCCAACCTTGGATAGAAGCCACCAACCAAACGATTTAAGGAGGGAAATTCTTGGCTTCAATCAAAGTGATTAACAAATGGAATTTTATAGGATGCCATCCAAAATCCTTAATTTGTTAGGCATATAAAATTAAACTTTTACTTGATAGTAAAAAATATTAGTGTCACAAGAAAAGAACATTTTTGTTATGTCAAATTAGATAGTAGACAAGTTAATCACTCTGATCGGACTAGAACTACCAGCAACCTAAGAAAACCAGGGGTAAATTCTAACTGAAAGTTGGTGAATAGTATCCTCAGTCATATCCCCTCTCCAAAGATTGTTGAGGTAGAAGATACTATTCTAACATCCCACTCTTAGCACACATAAGCATTTTTATCATCTCCCTTGCCACCCAAACCTCCTACATACACAAGCCTAATGATCTATATGTGGCACTAAAATATTTTTCAGGTGCCCACAAGGGTTTGAATACCATATCCAAGATGCATGCCCTTGAGCATTGAGTTTTACTGTAGGATAAGTAGTGACGAGGTTTTCATTAATAATTTAAGTTAAAATGGTCCCGAGTCATATCTTGGTGGATCCCTAAAGATTTGAGGATGATTTTCTTCAACAAATTTAAGCAAACTCAAATTTCCTCTAAAATGTCTAAAATCTTTAAAGGTGCTCAGGGGAGTGACCCTAAACAGGTTTAGAATCTTCTGTAATATTTCAAGTTCATTTGATCATACCATATTATTGAATTGATCAATCTTGGTTAAGTTAAAATTTCATTTCAGTGCTTTGAATTGTGCTCAATTTTCATGTTTCAATTAACCCATGAGTAGGGCACGTGGTCACTTCTTTGGTGTTATGTACGAGATTTATGTGGGTAGTCACCCATATGGGTAAGCTTGATTGCTTAAGGGAATTCTATTCTTTCTTCTCAATTTAACTTGAGCTGGTATTGCTTTAAGAATTCTTATGATACGTTTTGTTCCTTTTCTTCTAATCCCTTTAAATGGTTTTAGATCAAACCTAGCTCATTATCAAGCTCATAGATCCTTTAAGGATAAAATTATAATTTTGAAAATGTTATATGAATGTATTTGATTCTTATTGGGAGATTGAATTATGCTTAACCATTAGTTTGGGGCTTCAATTTAGTTAATTATTGACTTCCCAACTTGTGCCCCCTTACACTTGAATCATCTAAACTTAATTATCTTCCAACTCTCAATAATTTGAAAAATTACAATAATACACTTTAGTAGAAAATGATGTGAATTGGTTTCCACCCATAACCCTTGTATTTCAATCATCTCAGAGAATTAATTATCACAAATATCAATCTTTTACCTTGTGGTTTAACCTAAATTTTAATTAGATTACAAAATTTTAATATTACAATTTTAACACTAGGGTTTCCTACCCCATAACTCTTTTAGTTTAACTCAAATGACCATGAAACTTTGTTAGCTCGTTACTCAGGAGTTAATTGAAACATTAGAGGAGAATTTAGATTTTCTTAATTTTTACTTATTTTTTATAATTATTTTGGTCCAAAATTAGGAATTTTCAATGTTAATTAATTTAATTAATCAAAACCTGTTTTCTATCCTTAGAAAAAGTTTGGTGTGTTCCCATGAGTTAGAGGACCACTTGGAATAATTTTCATTAATTGTTGAATTATAATTTAGTTTTTAGGATTTTTAGTTAATTCTAATGAGTAAATAAATGGAAAATATATTTTTATTTTGAAAATTTTTTTTTTTATTTTTCATTGGTCCCTCTAACTTTAGAGAATTCAAAGAAATTTATTTTATATTTTTGTGACTTTTATCTTATTGTTTATAATTATTTTAATAAAAAATATAGAAAAATACACTTAACTAATTAAATTAGATTTTTATAGCTTACAAAATTTATAAAATCTTTTTTAAGTTGTTTTCTTTAATCAAGGAGTAACTTGTGATATTTTGAATTTTATTTTTATTTGTATAATTTTTAATTATTTTTCATTTTAAAAAATAATTAAATATGAAATATTAATTTTGACTTTAATTTTATTTTTGTTAAGTGTCTCTGATCTTAAAGAACACTCAAACCTGATTTTGTAATTTTTTATGTTTATTTTATTTTTTTAGTTATTTTAAGCAAAAAAATTACCATTTTTCTTTAAAAAATATATTTTTGCATTAAAAATAAACTTTATGACTTTTAAATTTTTTATGAAAGCATCCTAAGGTTGTTTTCTTCAGTTGGATGTACTTTTGTGATTTTTGAGTTATATTTACATATTTCAAATTTTTATTAATTTTTTAAATATAAAAATACTTAATAATGCATATTTATTTTAAATCCTACTTTTTTTTCTTTGGTCCTCTAACCACAGTAAACACGACATACTTGATTTTAGTTTTTTTTGTTTTAATTTTATTTTATAATTTTTTTAATTAAAACGTGGCAAAATTTCTAGAAGATTAGAGCTTTTGATGATAGGGGTGTCCTCTGACCTTAGAAAAGTCAGGGAACATCCTTAGGTCATTAGGAGCAGACCTTCAAAATTTCTTATTTTTATGATAATTATTTAATTAATTATAATTAAATTTGTCTTTGTGGTTTTTAATTACTTTAAAATAAAATACTTAATAAATGTTTTTAATTTTTAGTCCATTAAATTTTCTTCTGTTCACTTAGTATGGAGGTATTTTTAGTTTATTTTTATGATTTTTCTACAC
>NW_018245651.1:0-1617 GCF_001263595.1 Phalaenopsis equestris
TCTAATTTAAGAAAACAAATTTAGTGATATTTTTTTATGCAGCGTTAAAAAAATTAAACTATATAAATAAATGTAACTAAGAATCGTACGCTATGCATGATGAATTTACATGATTTCGGATCATGGAAACCTCAGGGAGAACCGAGCCAGAAGCGTGCCCTATTTGTCTCGATACTCTGAGAAGCCTATCTCGATCGCTGCTTCCGTAAGAATCGGGCTTCTGTTTTTCTTGATTTATTATTATTATTTTTTTGTCTTCTTCTTCATCTAGGGTTTAAGGATCACTCGGGCGGGACTTAAAGTTTTACTGATATTTTACTATTTTCGTTCCTCGACCACGATCATCGTAAAGTTTAAATGCCTTCTTCTTGTTAATTTTTTCTTCACGTCATGTTTCCCATACGAACCATTCGGCGGAAATTGGAGTTGTCTTCTACTGCCGTCTGGTGTAACAAAATTGTGGTTAAAATAACAGAATTCAGGATATTCATGAGATTAAGATAGTGGCAGTTCATAATTCTATCTGTTTTAGTAATCCAAGCAGGAACGGTTTGTGGGAATCTGTGTTTGGCTTGTTAACAATTGCTGAAAGCTTGAAATAATAATTTCTAAAATGATGTCAAGCTATATCTTGATGGTAGCTAAATGCAAACTAAATATTTCACATCTCGATATCTGGCAATTTGATGTAGAAAAAGATATAATGAAAAAAATAAAGGGATTTGTTATTGCTTTTCTTTAGATGGTATTACCTTGTTTTACCATAATGATATTGCACCAAAAAGACTGCCTTTAAATATGTAGGCACGCATAATCTGAATTATTATCTTAATAAAATTGAGCCGAAAGACACACACACACACACACACACACATATATATATATATAATCTGAATTATTATCTTAATAAAATTGAGCCAAATAGCTTTCTAACTAATTTTGGTGAATTTCATTTCCGAATCTGTAAAATCCTTGGCGAACTATATGTTATTCAGATAATCGAGAACTGCAGACTGTAAACCCCCTGTAATTGATTAAACATTCATTTTATTTTGAGTTGAAGGGGCAGTTTAATTGAGTAATCATAAAATGAGATGCTTTAGGTTTTTTATTGCATGATGCAGCACATAAGAAACACAATATTAACTAATAATTAATGTTGAATATGTGGTTGATGTTCTTAAAACAAAAATGTATTGCTAAAAAGCATGATGTATTGTTGAGGTAGGGTTTTGATTTGTTAAGGTTGAGAACATAATCCTGTTAAATAAACTATGGGATGATTTTATTTCCTGATGGAAGTTTTGTGCTTTATACAACCCAGTCTTTTATTGAACATGCAATTTCAACACCATCATGTATGTTCACGAAAATGTTTAGCATATTTGTCCAGATGATTGTAGTAATGAGATACATATCTATGTACTTTCTGACTTTATTTATAATTATATGAATATCACATCAAAGCATGCCAATGAAAGATTAAACTTTAGGGTTTTGTAACCTTAAGTGGTAATCCTTTAATCCTGCTGAGGAAATTGAGGAATATAATTTAAATCATTTCGCATTTATAGCAATGAAATTTCACGTAGAAAGAATTCCTTTCTAGACTGAAGG
>NW_018245652.1:0-1789 GCF_001263595.1 Phalaenopsis equestris
GATTTCTAGTAATGCCCCCACGACCAACACTATAAGATTTCCAACTCCCATCAATATATCTATATGTAGCATAATAATATAGACTCCTAGAAGTCTGTACAAGTTTTCAAAATTATGAAATGTAAAAGTTGTACAAGTTAGACCTAACTACTTGTTCTAGTGCTTCTTAGCCCTTTCTAAAAGTCAACAACATATAGTGAGTAACAATAAAATCAATGAAATATTCAATACTAAAATAAGATTTGATTGATGAAAATGAAACATCTTGCATGCTTATTTGTAATTAACGTGCATGTCCACAACACATACCGTAAGATGCTGTAATCTTATAAAACACAAAAGTAAAGGCTTGTAATGCATGAAATTATGATTGTTGTCTAATTTATGTATTTCATTCATTCATGTATAATCATAAACATATTTATAAGATTCATCAATCTAATCATTTGAGTGTCACTTGTAAATGTACATATCTCAACGATTCTCAAGTCATGTCATTTCATTGGGTCGTCTTCTAGTTTGAAGGCTAAATAGCTATTGTTAAATGTTGGGTCCCTTCAACATAACAATTATCAATAGTGTCTTTGGTACCAACGGTTACCAGAGTTTCGTCTCCGTCTAAATACCAAAAGTCGGGAATCCCATCATTTCTTATCAACAGTACCTACAACTATTCATGTAATGGTACCTATAGCGTTATTTTTGACGTTTTTTAATTCATAATTATTATAACAAGTATTCATCATAAACATTTCATATTTCATATTTATAAATCATAGAAAATGAATACATACAAGCAATGGTTTTACAAGTATTTTTATCAGATTTGCAAAAGAGTAATATCATAGGTATCATAAGTGACAACAAGTTTGTATTCATACAATACATGTAGGTATTCATCTACAATATGCAAGAAATTCTAAATGCAATAGTGTTAAAAACATAATAACATTGACCTACAGAAGTTATTTTTCTTAAGTTAGCACGGAATTATTTTATCTTAATTGACAGAGCAGCCCAACGAGTTTCCTTAACTCACCTTGAGCTCGTTGTTTAGTGTAAACAATCCGGAATCCATAAATATCTTATAATTTCATAAAATCGTAGCTCATGTTGGTGATTTAATCCCAAACATAGCTTTCTTACCTCAAATGAACTTCATTGCATGAATTCTCCTCTTAAGGCTTTTCTATTTCTTTCATCTTTTTTTCTTTTCTTCCTTCCACTTCTGTTCATTGATTTGCTGTTAACAACCTAATTTGAAATCCAAAAATCAAATTTGTAGTTTCTGACGATACACCGCCTCTCACTACAATAACAGAGAATTAAAAAGTGCACCGTTTCATAGAAAACATCAAAATGGAAACATAAGAAAAGAAAGAGTATCACAAATATCATAAATGTGGGATTCATACTCTTTGCTGCCTCCTCGAAGCCTTGAAATGTATATTGTGGCCCTTGTGGCCCCTGTAAGTCGTTCGCCCTGTCTCTGTTTACGCCCGCCACAGTGCTTGCGTCCTTGGATCTTAAGCCGAGCAGAATTAAAAATGGGAGAGGAGAGAATGAATTGGAAATATGACATTTAAAGTGATCTTAGTCAATCCTCTTTATCTGATCTCATCAAGCCGTAGCATGCACACGTAAGTGCTACAGAAGGTTGATTGGGAATGGTGACGAGATTAAGGATAGGACATTAGGATTAATTAAGTTTATTAAACTTGTAACTTCAAAATCTGATATCTTTTCATGCGCTTAAAATTCATGCTTGGTTTTATATATCAAATTGATC
>NW_018245653.1:0-1015 GCF_001263595.1 Phalaenopsis equestris
TTGATGTCTCAATTATCCTTAAGAAAGGGGTAACTGTCACTTGTCGTTTAATTTGAAAATTATGTGGGTGAAGAACCTTAAAGAGGCAAGCTAGTGTAATTTGAACACTTAGCCAAATTTTAATCCTAATTGGGCTTAGTTGTGTTTCAAGGATGTTCGATATAATTATGTTTATATCTCTAATCCTTTTTTTAGTCAATTTTGATTTAGCCTAAGTCACCACTAAGCCCTTAAGGCCTAAGTGAGTGTCTTAATTAATTTTGAAAAGGGTTAAACTTTAGGTGTTCATGATTCATGATTTGGATTTTATTTAAAAATCAAAATAGGGGTATTAAATTGATTAGTTATTGACTTCAAAAGTCATACCCCTAAGTCCAGGATCATTTAATTTTAATAAGCTTCCAAATTTTAATAAATTAGAAAGTTATTAATCTTAATTGAGAAAGGGAGATTGATTTCTACCAATTAACCCCTTTGTGTTTCAAACATCAAATAAATTGATTAAGATTAGAGGTTACCCATTTTCCCTCCTTGAATTAATCCTAAATGTTAATTAAGGCAAGATTTCAAAAATTACACATTTGCCCCTAAGACTCTAACACTTCATAATTTGTCAAATTCAATTCAAATGACTTTGAAATTTTTATCCTACCTCGCTCATAGGTCAATTGAGACATTAGAGGAGAAAATGTGATTTTTCAAAATTTAATTTAATTTATATAATTATTTTAATTTAAGAATAGGATTTTCCAAAGAAAATTCCTAACACGACCAAGGTAAATTATAATCCCTTAAAATTTTTACCGGAGATATACTTAGATCAGAAAAGCCTTTGGACCAAATTTCATGATTTTTTAAATTCTCTGTGATTTAATAGAATTATTTTAAGTTCTGGGATATTTTAAGTTCTGGGATATTTTATTTTCAAAAAATCTCCCTAAATCTCCCTATATTTTTCTGATTTTTCCTCGATTTATTGAAATTATTTTGGTGAAAACTCATTTTTAGCCTTTTA
>NW_018245654.1:0-3613 GCF_001263595.1 Phalaenopsis equestris
AATCTAAAAAATCTTTATTGTTCATATTATATTCGTTGACCCATAAGTCTGAACGACGGTCTAGTTATGATCTTGCCGTCTTGTTTCGCATGACAGCTCATCTAAACCATCATTCAGACGTACAATAATCATAAATAATATTTTCTTAAGATGCCTTGAACTAATTAGTAGATAACCGTTCATGATCTCACATAAATAAAAAATGATTCATTTGCTCTCTTGCTCTCTTGCTCTCTTGCTCTCTTGGTTCGGGCCCCACAAAATTGCTGTTAAGGCGCCTTTCATAATATTCAAGAATGCATGCGAGGATTAACTTAGCAAAATATTATTAAGAAAAAAATCATTTTAAGTAAATAAATTTTGTGAATTAAAGTAATTATCCATATAGAGAAAAACAACTAGTGTGTATAGGCCTAACAGCTTTAGGCCGCGAGACTACCTCATCCTTACGTGTCCAACAATCGTGCTGCCACCTCGCCGCCCTGCTCTTCTGCATGACTGCACCAATTAATTATATTCCCCATTATCCCGTACCCATTATTAACTGTCCCCTCACTTTCCGTTATTTTATATATATATATATATATATATAAAAATATATATATATTAATACTACATTCTTTGCGAGGATAGCCCATTAGAATATTATGAATGGTAGGGCTGTCAAAAAGGCTCACAACAGTTTGTGCTCGTTAAGAGGTAAGTGAATAAGTCGAATATGAACATTACGAATAAATATTTGTTCGTTCATGTTCAGCTCGTTTTAGTTCGAAATACTAGTAATCAATTATATATATATATATCTTGGAAGAGTAGTATTTTTTAAAAAATTAATTGACTACCAAGGCTATAAAAAATTATAATCAATTAAAAGTGTTAAAGAAGAAATAGAAAAAATATTATTAATATAGATTCAAATGATGTTTAATCTTTAAAATCTTATGGCTACGTGATTATGAATGTCCTCGTGTTAGGCTCACTATGCAAATGAACAGAACACGAAAACACATTTTGAGCTCGAAATATAAATAAACCGAACTCATTTACACCTAAAGAATGGCAGGCGATACACCCAACACATTTTGAGCTCAAAATATAAATAAACCGAATTCATTTACACCTAAAGAATGGCAGGCGATACACGCAATCCAGAAAAAAAAAAAACGATTTATAGTAGCAATTTTACTTGTTTCCTTATATGGAATCATCCCCGCAGCCGGCGGCTTCGGATGGTGATAGCCTTATCTCATCGATTGCGCCCTGAAATAGCTTCCCCTTAATCCCACGATACTCTGCCCACGTCACTGCCCTAAACTGCGGGCCCCGCTTCAAGTCCACTAGCTTCGGGTCGGGCCCCACGGACAGCTCCTTCGGCGGCCCGCAGAAATACGCCGCGGAGAACCGGGCGGCCCGGGTAACCATGACGCGGTGAACCGCACTCCTGAACCTCCCGTTTGAGAAGACATGGAGGAGGTCCCCGGCGACCACGATGAGGGAACCGGGAAGTGGAGTTACGGGGAGCCATCGGGCCGGGTTGCTTTCCTCGGTCCGAAGGAATTGGAGTCCTCTGCTGCCGTTGGATTGATGAAGAACGGTGATGAGAGCGGAGTCGGTGTGGGCTGCCATTCCCACGGCTCGGGTCGGGTCAGGGCAGGAGGGATACCAATTAAGCTGCAGCACGCCGTCCATCTGGTTCGTAATTGCCCTGCCATCTTCTTCTTTAAGCCCGAGAGCTCTCAGAATTAGTCCTGCGATTTGCTGGCCTAAAGACCTCATGCTCTCGCTGTATGCTTCTACGGCCCCACTGCATGCCAGTCACCGGCATTCGTTAAATAAATTACTTATTTTCAATAAAGTAATTTAAAAAAAATATTTTTTCTTCATTAAATATATTCGTGTATAATGAAATAAGGTACATAAATAATTTCATGAAATGAAATTATAGCTCGTATAAAGATGTTATAGAAGTAATTTTAAAAAATTTATTAAATAACTTTTTTGTTTATTTATGCGTACACTCTTGACTGTACTAACAAAATATAATTTGTTGTGTTTAACGACAATAATAAGGCGAAAAATCGGATCAAGAAAATAATTAAAAAATTAATTAAATAATTAATGAAGCCTATTAAATATTTTCTTTTGTCTTCTGCACCAAATCATATAAGGGATTAACAAAAATTAATTTAGCAATTACTTTCGAGTATCAATTATAATTTAATGTCAAACAAGGGAAAATATCAATTTGAGTTGTGGATCGGTTTCCATATTCACAACAATAGTATACAAAGTCTGCTATCATGGATAAAAGCGCAAGCATCAGCCTACATCAATCTGCATGCCACCCTTGTTTGGAAATGTTCGAGCGAAGACAATGGTGGGACTCGCACGTACCTGAAAGTTCGAGCGAAGACAATGGTGGGACTCGCACGTACCAAAAAGGGTTTGGATTATGGGGCCAGAGGGCGGCGGCGTGGGCTCGAGGCGGCCCGGACACGGTGAAGCCTTCCGACCACATAAGCTTGGCGAAAAAGGAGGAGATTGGGACTAAGCCGTAGCCTGAGATTGTGCCCGGCGAGCGGGCAGCTTTGAGTTTCTCGTCGGCCGGGAGTGCGAATAGCCGCCGGGCCTGTGATTCTAGTCCATCAAGGACGCTGCCGGGTATGCGGTGGCCAGTGAGCTGGAAGGCTCCCAGGGTTTCGAGAGCATGGCAAGTCCGTTGGGCTGCGTCGATGTCGGCAAGGTCGATGACGGGAAGACCGTCGGCCGGGTTAGCTGGGTCAGTGATTACCTGGTGCTCTTCCGTTGCTGTCCAACAGTGGGAGTCTGGGACTCCTTGGACACAGCTTAGATCGAAATAGTGAGGTGGCGAGAGAGATGGCATGGTGGAGTTTCGATTTCTCCTTAGACCTAATTTGGCTATGAAGGGTGAGGAGAAGATGAGTTGGGTCTATATAAATGGAAGCTTCAATAGAAGGTGATGTAACTAGAATATATAAATATCTCAGCTTATATATGCAATTTAAGAAAAATGTAAAGGTCTAGTTTAAATGGCATGGAGGACAAATGTTGCCCGTCGGCAGTTACAACGAAGTCAAGCGCATGATTACACGTTTATTCATTCAGTGGAAAAAGGTCAGAGGTGAGGTAATATAGATATAGATTATTAAGATGATATTAAAAATGTTTTAATTAAGATATGTATGCTAAGCAGTGTTGCTGCTGTGGGGCTCAACATATGTTGGATACGCTGCAAATCTTATTAAAAATAACGAATAAATGAAGAATTAGGGTATTGAATTGGAGTATTGTGGGTTAAGTGAAACAATATTAATGAAATAGATAATTATGGGTATTCGAAGACTAATACGAGTATTGTTTTTGAAAGATGCAAATGGAATATTTCTTTTAAAACTATTTCGTTTAAATTATATTTTTCTTACATTGTCAGTATTTATTTATTTTTATGGAAGAACCAACATATTTAGATAATTTGTATTTTTTATTATTTAATTTTTGTATTTATTCCATCATATTTTGCTTTTCCTTAAACTATTTCATTACGCGTCTACTATACATACATATATATATATATATATATATATACACAAGG
>NW_018245654.1:3830-6351 GCF_001263595.1 Phalaenopsis equestris
ATATATATATATATATTCTTAGCCATATATATACTGTTGAGAAATTTAGGGCGAACAAAAACAAGAACAACACAAATCCAGAAGAACACAAAGATTTAACAAGGTTCGACAAATATGTCTACGTCCTCGGGAGCAGAGCGACGGCCTTTTCACTAATGCAAAAAAGTACAGAACACAAAATATGAGGTGTTATGTCTAGGGTTACATACAAACATATTTATAACCCTAGAAAGAACATAAAAAAAAATATTGTGTACAATATGTAATTACCAAATTACCTCTGTACCACAACCCCAACCCACATAAGAAAAGTCCCCTGATTTGGACAGAATCTTCCGCTCTGCTCCGCTCCTGATTTAACACTGTCCATTTATGGTATATGAGCCATATCTAACAAATCTCCACCTTGGCGAATATCCAGCCCCTTATGAGAAATATGTCATGGAGTTCCTTACATATCATAAGTGGGTTGGGCCACCATGCTTCTCTAGCAACTGCAGACATTCAACAAGTTCAAGCAATGCAAGAACTTGTTGATAGTAACTGGCTTGGTCAACATATCAGCTGCATTTTCATCAGTACGAACCTTCTGCAACAGTATCTCCCCAGAAGCAATCAATTCTCTAATCTTTTAGTTCTTAGCCAGATAAATAGCGCTTTGACTGTCACAATGTAACTGAACTCCACCTTGCTTAACGCTCAGTTCCTTTACTAGCCCATCAAGCCATAAGACTTCTTTAGCAGCTTCAGCTAATACCATGTACACAGCTTCAGTTGTAGATAATGCCACAATAAACTGAATTGTTGATTTCCAACATATAGGCTCTCCACCAAGAGTAAACAATACCCAGTTGTAGACCTTTTTCCATCCAAATCACCAGCATAGTCTGAATCAACATACCCCACAACTGAAGGATCATTCTGCTGACTGCCAAAAATAATTTCATGTTCTACAGTACCCTTCAGATACCTAAAAATCCACTTGACTGCTTCCCAATGTCGCCTTCCAGGTTTAGCCATGTATTTGCAGAATTGACTAACAACATGAGCCAAATCAGGAGAAGTATATACCATTGCATACATCAAGCAGCCAACTACACTGGCATATGAAACAGTTGTCATATCTGTCTTAGGACACTGTTCTGAAGAAAGCATAAAATGATTTGCCAAAGGAGTGCTTACAGGCTTTATTTTGCTCATCTTAAACCTGCCTAACACTTTCTCAACATAGCCTCGTTAAGATAAATATAATCGTCTTGAGCCTCTGTCTCGATGAATCTCCATTCCAAGAATCATCTTCGTAGGACCCAAGTCTTTCATGTTAAATTCTTGACTCAATAAAGCTTTCAAATCATAGACATTATTCATATTCTTTGCAGCAATCAATATAACATCAACATACATTAACAGAAAAATAATAGAACGATCATCAAGGCTCTTCACATAAACACAACAATCATACTCACATCTCTTGTAGCCAATTTGAATCATGCAGGAGTCAAACCGCTTGTACTTGTACCATTGTCTTGGAGACCATTGTCTTGGAGACTGTTTCAACCCATACAATAATTTTTTTAACCTGCAAACTAGATGCTCCTTTCCAGGTTGAGTGAACCCTTCTGGCTGCTCCATGTAAATCTGCTCCTCCAGATCACCATGCAAGAAAGCAGTTTTAACATCCATCTACTCTAAATGTAAATCCAAAATCGCTATTAATGCAAGCACTACCCTGATTGAAGTATGTCTGACTATGGGGGAAAAGATTTCATCATAATCTATCCCTTTCTGCTGTGAAAATCCCTTTGGTACCAGTCGAGTCTTGAAATTTTTGACAGCGACTTTATATATGCTTAAGAATACAAGAATTTGATATCGCTGCTAGAAGATTTAAACCCCCGACAATGGCGCCAAAAACTTGACAGCGACTTTATATATGCTTAAAAATACAAGAATTTGATACCGTTGCTAGAAGATTTAAATCTCCGACAACGGCGCCAAAAACTTGATGCAACTTTTAATATGCAAGAATTTATAAAACCACATTTATATATTTATAATGATTTTGTAAAGTCACAATTTCAAATGCAAGTATACGTATCGCTCAAGTAATACAGGGCTCTAGTGGAGTCCCGTTTATCGATCTCACAAGGAAGCTAGGTTAGAGGTCCTTAGTTAAATTCTAGTCTACTACAATTAGTCCTTAGTTTGGAATGTCGATTAAAATGATGTTTTATCTAGAAACTACTCCTAAATGCAAGTGTTAAATGTAAAGATAATAACTATAACTAGATGAAAATATTAATTCTAAAGATAACCCATTTTGGATGAATTGGTTTGGAGAATTTTGAGATATTAAAAACTACTATTCTTATGTAATGAATTGGATAATGTAAAGGAATGAGATGCATTAAATATTATATGTGCCAAATAGGAGCAATCCTATTCTTTACCCTTTGGTCCAGACATAAAGAACATTGACTAATTCTATACTTGTTTACTGAATCCGTGGCTAGGCTGGGAG
>NW_018245654.1:10701-12968 GCF_001263595.1 Phalaenopsis equestris
CCCCCCAAACTTAAGCTCAAACATGTGTAGCAATGAAGTACAAAAATATCCGGGAAGGAAATATGACTTTTACAATTTACTACACATCCGACAAAAATATTAACAAATACCACATGGTAGAATATTGCAGTAGAAAGTAAATCTAGCCTAAACATGCTTGGCATAACACTATAAAGGAATTTTAAATAGTAGAAGAGGTACAAACTGAAGATTAAACAGTAACACATTTTAAACTTTATAAAGGAATTGTTGATTGCTAACAAGTTTAAAATATTTAGATAATTTTTGTCATCTCCAATGACTCATTCAAGTTGACTCACAAACAAAGACACACAAACTCCAATACATAAACTCACAAATCATAACAAAAAAAACAACTGAGGTTAATTTGATTACCCTTCTACTCACATTTCCCCTCCTTACTTTCAATTTCTAACAGAAGAAACTACACCCATTATAGAACTTTATATGGTTATCACCCATGGACCATAATTCCCTCATGTGCTACCAATTTCTGGGTCACTCTAAGTCTAAGGTATACACACTCTAGTAAATAAAAATAGTGCAGTACATCCAAATGTTGTTCACTAAGTAAGTTCATGACCTTACTCAGTGAAGAAAAAAGTTAGATAAATGAAGTAATAGAGTTGATATGGAGTGGTCCAAGTCCAAACTCTATATGCATTCATGGTAATGCTCAGTTATGGTTAAGAACTAAGTTGTAACAGACTCGTCAACCTACTACTACCAAAAATCATATATAAATCTAGTCGTGATGAAGGAATTACCTCACAACATTAATCAAATCCACTCTTACACATCAAACACGGATCAAGGTCCAACATCTCACTAGTATCCAATCCAACATAACAACAATCACACTGAACAGAAAACAAAGATAACCATGGGTTGCCTCCCATGAAGCGCTTGGTCTAACATCAACGACCATCCAATGCTTACTTTGGTTGCCCCAGCATTAGAATCTCATTCATTTTGTCCGTATACCACGGAATATGTCATTCAGTGATTTTTAATATATCTTAGGAGATCTTTTACTAATTTCATTATTCAACTCAGGTTCTTCTTATGATTGAGTCGAATCTGAAGATATAAAGACTGGTGGTGTAGATGAATTCCCTAAGTAGGTAGGCTTTAATATTGTATGGGTTCCATTCATCTTAAATTCATGAGATTGTTCAACCAAAGGAATTAAAAGTTTACTATTTTCGATAATGTCCATCATTTCACACCTCTCTTGAACATACATACAGTCTTCTTTAAAAAATATTTTCAACTCATTATAAAAGTTCATTTCGATCACATCTATTAATTCAAAACTTTCTTGGAAATGGTCTTTACTTGGATAATCAATTTCATCAACCCAAAAACAGTCATCATCTTTTCTCTTAGCTGGATAATTCATACTCTTTAAAACATCAAAAATGGCTTCATGGTCGTTAATATTCATAGTCAACTTTCTTTTTTGCACATCTATCATAGCTTGTCCAGTAATAAGAAAAGGTCTCCCAAAAATAATTGGATTTTATTTATCTTCCTCCATATCTAATACAATAAAGTCCATAGGAAAGATAAATTTATCCACTTTAACAAGCACATCTTCTATAACCCCTTCTGGATAAATGATAGATCGATCAGTTACCTGAAGGGTTATAGTAGTGGGAGAAATATCGGCTAAACCTAACCTTCTAAATATTAATAGAGGAATCACATTAATGCTCGATCCTAAATCGTAAAACTTTTTTCCACATAATCTTTCTCCAAATACACAAGGAATTGTTAAGCTAGAAGGTTCTTTAAGTTTTTTAGGAAGCTTTTTCTAAAATATAGCGCTACACTCCTCACTTAGTGCAATTGTCTCGTAATCCCCAAATTTCCTTTTCTTGTTCAATATCTCCTTCATAAACTTTGCATAACTTGGTATTTGTTCCAAAGCTTCAGAGAAAGGAATATTTATCGTAACTTCATAAGTACTTCCATGAACTTTGAAAATTATTTATCCAATTCATATTGTCAAAGTCTTTGAGGAAATGGAGCTTGTGGTCTTTTTAAATTGGTTTTTAAAATTGGTTTTAGTTAGAGATATTAAATTTTCCTAATCCTTAGAAACATGTTCTTTAGGTATTTTAGTTTTCTTTATTTCTCTCATAACTTTTTTTTTCTTTTCTAACCACATCCTCTATCTCTCTTCCACTTTTTAATTGGATCTACTTATTCATTAGTGTTCTCTTTAAGGTTGATCTCAATGT
>NW_018245655.1:0-241 GCF_001263595.1 Phalaenopsis equestris
GAATTTGACCTATTTTGACCAAAAACCCTAAATTGTGTATAAAGGCCCCATTAGTTCAATCTACTGTAAATGTCCACCAATTTGATCCCAATTTTCTTTGATTTCAATTGTAAAGTAAAATTCATCATGTACAAGCTTGATTGAAACCAAATACAAGCTCAATTGACCCACATTTGGATCTAATTTTAACCCGGATCAAAAAGCCACAATTTAACCCAAAATCAAAATCTCACTCACTTAA
>NW_018245656.1:0-1199 GCF_001263595.1 Phalaenopsis equestris
AAGAAGAAATATATAGCAAAGACACTAACAACATTGAGTGTACTTTACAATCTGTATGCCAACAAATCCAATAGTTCAAGGATCATATGATAGATGTCATTAGAGATGCGTTGATCGGTGTAAGAGATCAACGACCTTGAGATGAAGAGCACTTGACGACAGATAAGTCCCCCTAGTTTTGAAAGGAGAAGGTGACTCCTACTACTTCGATAGTACTCGGTTAGCACCGATTAATCGACAATTTAGTTTCTTAAGATTGAAGAGCTAAGGTGATGCATCTCTTCTTATAATAATATATGTGTATGATTGAGCTTAAAAAAATTCTTGAATTACGGGCACATAGTGATGTTTTTGACAAATAATAAGCGATGTTTTCGATTTTTTTTTCTTTTTCGTTTTCCTTTTTTTTCCATTCTTGGAGCTGTGTTGCAATACATAATGAAATCAATGCATCTTTTTTTGTTTTCACGTAATGGCATGCAGAAAAAGCAGTACGGAATGGCTATTAAAAAAATAAAATAAAAATCATTTTCAGTTGACAAAGGCAATCCAAAATTGCAAAAAAGTTATTTCACACCGAGACAATTTTGTTGTTTTCACCTATTTCTTTTTTTTTAATTTAATTATTTTAAAACTTTGTGTACATCAAAAAAATGCCACGATAAATCACAAAATCATCTCTGGCTTGGTCGTGGCCCCGTGTGGCCTACCGAGAGAAAGCTCGGGACCATGTGTTAAGTCGGTTTGTCCATGCGACGAGAAGACGATGCGCCTAAGATGAATGAGGGGCAGATCACTCCTGAAAAATCCATCTAAAGGTTTGCTCGGACAACTTGTTTCCAAACTCGGATGGATTAAGAAAGTGAGACGAATCTTACATTTCCAAGGCAGTTCATTTTGAACTTCAGTAATTAGCCGCCCCGGCCTGAGAACCGTCTGACTTATTGATCGCCTGGTCTCCCAGCTACTTGACTTGAGGGGCTGCTGAGATCAAACTAATAGCCACCTAGCATAGTAGTCGTTCGAACACACTCATGGGTGCCACATGCCATATTTGTGAACGGTATAAACCACCCTTATCGTATCTACATAATTTAGGGGTACAATATGCAATTAAATGATGACACATTCCTATCAATAGGTGGTTCATATCATGACTAAATGTTCATATCATAAAAAAATTAAAATATTTAATTTAA
>NW_018245657.1:0-297 GCF_001263595.1 Phalaenopsis equestris
TTTGGTTAGACTAACTCTAACCAACACTTATCCTGACTTTTATAATCAGGACTCAGTAGGTGATGAATTAATCTAACTGGATTACAACAACATACGTAATACATTGCATTTCAATTTTATATTCAGAAGCATGTAAATAAAATCATCCAAATCATGAAAACTATACAGAGCCGCTAAATCCATAATAATAAAAATACTTGCCCAAAACTTATGTAAAAAGCTCCAAAAACTAACATACAAAAGTTGTACAAAGACACACCTAACTACTCGCCCTCGTGCTCATTGCCCTTACTTTAA
>NW_018245658.1:0-204 GCF_001263595.1 Phalaenopsis equestris
CTGTGTACGTTCTCTCTTTTATCGAGCTTTAATTACTACTAATTTAAGAGATTTACATACTGATTCTTATATATTTGTATGTCTCACACCTAAACTTCATATTTATACACATAACAGTCAAATCTTTATTATCACATCAAAAATAGCACTATTACCACTTTTCAAAAATAAATACACCTTTTTATGCATAATTTTAAAAGACCA
>NW_018245659.1:0-847 GCF_001263595.1 Phalaenopsis equestris
ATTATGGTTATTCATGATTTTTTGGCTTTCTGTAAAGTTATTATTATCAATAGGGAGAGAAAGTCCTCTTTTTGACATCAACTTTGGTGAGGTTTCTTTTCTTTTAGTACTTAGGATCTTGCCAAAGGACTTTCTTTTTGACTATCCTAGAAACTAGAGATGGAACCCACATACATAGAAATTAAAACCACCTTCTTGCTCTCTTTAAAACCCTACATGGATGGTCATAAACCTCAAGCACTTGGAAAGTTGAGACCAACATGTGAGGAATTAAGGATGAGTCCTCATAGGACTGTTGAACTTAGGGCAACCCTGGGTGGCTAGAATTTATCTCGCACACACTCAAGCACATCACAATTCCATATTTGTCCTAAAACTCTGAAATTTACACTCATTGGACCATTTTTCCTTTGTTCTTTAAGAAACTCATATGGATGATCCCAAGTCTATGGCCTTTGGTTGAGATGGCTAGGACCAACATGTGAAGGTTCATAAAAGAGTTGTCATTTGGCAAAACTTGGTTCCAAAGTGGTTAAGTGTTGTCAAGACCCACGACCAAACACCCTTAAACCCTTAAACCACATAAAATACCCAATTTTGTCAAAATTTAACAAAATTACCAAAATGCCCTTGGAACCCGAAATTTCCAAAAGTGGCCCAAATCCTCAAATTCTCTCTAAAAGTCATGAAAAATCATTTTAAACTGCATTTTCCTAAAATTCCTAAAATATCCTCAACTCTATCAAAATTACCAAAATACCCCTTATCGGTCGTCAAATTAGAAATTTTCGATTACTTAAATGGATATCCCAATGCTTGATTTTAAAAGAAATTTAATTTAATATAT
>NW_018245660.1:0-842 GCF_001263595.1 Phalaenopsis equestris
ATTATGGTTATTCATGATTTTTTGGCTTTCTGTAATGTTATTATTATCAATAGGGAGAGAAAGTCCTCTTGTTGACATCAATTTTGGTGAGGTTTCTTTTCTTTTAGTACTTAGGAACTTGCCAAAGGACTTTCTTTTTGACTATCCTAGAAACTAGAGATGGAACCCACATACATAGAAATTAAAACCACCTTCTTGCTCTCTTTAAAACCCTACATGGATGGTCATAAACCTCCAACACTTGGATAGTTGAGACCAACATGTGGGGACCCAGGAAAAAAATTTCTTTCCGGACTCCGGACGTAGATATACATGCGAAACTTCGAGTAACATATCGTCATGTGTTCAATATTGAGCCCACCTAAAAATATTAAAGTGGAATTGCGTACTCTGTAATAACCATAAAATAAGCCCAAAATAACCTCGCGATTTTAGTTTATTAACCCCAAAGTAACATCACGAAGGTTATTTTGGGGTTATTTCTAGGTTATTTCACTGTTAATGAAGAGAAACTCATATATTCCACTTCAATAATCTAGAAATAACCCCAAAATGACCCCAAAATAACTTTTGCAATATTATTTTAGGGTTATTGAAGTAGAACTACGGAGGTCTGTTCGGGGTTGTTTCTAGGTTATGTATTGGTTGTTGAAGTGGAATATATAAGTTTCTCTTCAATAACTCTAAAATAACCCAAAGTTTTCCCAAAATTCCTAGAATATCCTCAACTTTATCAAAATTACCAAAGTACCCTTTATCGGTCGTCAAATCAGAAATTTTCGGTTGCCGAAATGGATATCCCAATGCTCGATTTTAAAAGAAATTTAATTTAATATATATAT
>NW_018245661.1:0-456 GCF_001263595.1 Phalaenopsis equestris
ACACGTTCTGATCAAGCGCGAGCAATCAAACACAAATAGCTGAGTACAAATGACCGAGTATGAATATGCGGAACACAAATGGAAAAGTGAAGGTTCTCGAACAAAGAAGAGCAGGCACCAATGGGTACACTTGAGTTATGACCAATTCATTCCACAACTCCCTGATTTGGGCAGAAAATCCCCAAGAAAGACATTGATTAAATAATGATGTGGCTAGGCGGGCAGCTAGAGATATCTAGACGCCTTGGCACAATTATGTCCATTCTTATTTCATGTAGAGAAAATACCACTATAAAAAGGGGGATTAATGTAAATGGGATCCAATGCAATCCGGTCTTTTTCTTTCTGAATAGCAGTAAAAATATCTTAAAGTGGCCCTTTCTATCTTCCACCTTTTCTCTCCTATTCATCCCCCCTCCCGCTCTCTCATTTCTTACGCTTTTTTCCTTGGGTGTG
>NW_018245662.1:0-1180 GCF_001263595.1 Phalaenopsis equestris
GAGTGGACTTCCAGGAATGCGATCAGCTTTGGTTGCCTCGAGCTCAGGCAGGATAGGTACTCGGGGGAGACTCGCAAGTGCTAAAACTGCGGAGAAGTAGGATACTCAAGTAAGATGCGTCCAAATCTACCTAAGGAGAGAGATAAGGGTGGACGTGGACAGTCTAGAAGCGTGGTCGTAATCGTGGGGCTAAAGGGGTAAAAGAGGGCTAGCGGGAAAGTCTGATGGTAGTGGAAAACGAGAGAGAGAGAGACAGAGGTAGTCTTTGCCGATGAGGATCAATAGTTATTAGAAATGTTGAAGAGGAAGCAGAGAGCGACATGTAATGTCACTAGGGATGTATCGACCTTATCGTCATTCAAGGGAAACACTGCTAGTTATGCTCACTCAACCAAATGTGCTCGTGATACACATGCTCTTACCTCCATATCCACAACATGTTCACCAAAAATAGATAAAAGATTATGGTGCATCTCGACCTGTGACAAGTATCGCTAGTGAGTTTTCTTTCTATACTCAGCTACCAGTTTCAGAGAACATTCAAACCGTTGATGGTACAACATAACCTGTGATTGGTAAGTGTACGGTGAAGTGTACTAATTCTATGACTTTGCCCAATGTTTTGCATGCTCATTCCTTTCCAGTGAACCTTTTTTCAATTAGTGTCATTATACTCAAACTAAAATGTGTCTTTCCATTTGTTATTCCAAAGGTGATCTTTCAAGAGAATGGTACTGGCCGAAAACTTAGGAATAACATGCCACATAGTGGACATGCTGGAGCAAGAGGATGTGAGAGAAGTGTGAATAATGTATTGTTGTACTTTACAGATGCATGGGACACCCTTCGTTCAGTCAATTGAGTCGTTTATATTTATCATTTTATGGAACGAAAAATAAGGAGAAACTGATGTTTGATGCTTGTGAGTTTGGCAAGCTCATTAGGAGCTCTTATGTTTGTTTTGGAAATAAGAGCTCTGGTTTGTTTGATTTGGCACATTCCGATGTATGGGACCTAGTCATACTAGTTCTATGAATAGTTATCTTTATTTTGTTACATTTAATGATTGTTTTTCTCATGTTACTCGGATATAAAGTTGTGAAGGCACTGAGATATGATAATGAAACAAAATATATCAAAATAGCATTTGATGACTACCTGTCAGCTCAAGAGATACAAC
>NW_018245663.1:0-1203 GCF_001263595.1 Phalaenopsis equestris
GTTTTCCAGCTCAGCCGAGTGGACTTCCAGGAATGTGATCAGCTTTGTTTGCCTCGAGCTCAGGCAGGATAGATACTCGGGGGAGACTCGCAAGTGCTAAAACTACGGATAAGTAGGATACCCAAGTAAGATGTGTCCAAATCTACCTAAGGAGAGAGATAAGGGTGGACGTGGACAGCCTAGAAGCGTGGTCGTAATCGTGGGGGCTAAAGGGGTAAAAGAGGGCTAGCGGGAAAGTCTGATGGTAGTGGAAAACGAGAGAGAGACAAAGGTAGTCTTTACCGATGAGGATCAATAGTTATTAGAAATGTTGAAGAGAAAGTAGGAGGAAGCAGAGAGCGACATGTAATGTCACTAGGGATGTATCGACCTTATCGTCATTCAAGGGAAACACTGCTAGTTATGCTCACTCAACCAAATGTGCTCGTGATACACATGCTCTTACCTCCATATCCACAACATGTTCACCAAAAATAGATAAAAGATTATGGTGCATCTCGACCTGTGACAAGTATCGCTAGTGAGTTTTCTTTCTATACTCAGCTACCAGTTTCAGAGAACATTCAAACCGTTGATGGTACAACATAACCTGTGATTGGTAAGTGTACGGTGAAGTGTACTAATTCTATGACTTTGCCCAATGTTTTGCATGCTCATTCCTTTCCAGTGAACCTTTTTTCAATTAGTGTCATTATACTCAAACTAAAATGTGTCTTTCCATTTGTTATTCCAAAGGTGATCTTTCAAGAGAATGGTACTGGTCGAAAACTTGGGAATAACATGTGGCATAGTGGACATGCTGGAGCAAGAGGATATGAGAGAAGTGTGAATAATGTATTGCTATACTTTACAGATGCATGGGACACCCTTCGTTCAGTCAATTGAGTCGTTTATATTTATCATTTTATGGAACGAAAAATAAGGAGAAACTGATGTTTGATGCTTGTGAGTTTGGCAAGCTCATTAGGAGCTCTTATGTTTGTTTTGGAAATAAGAGCTCTGGTTTGTTTGATTTGGTACATTCCGATGTATGGGACCTAGTCATACTAGTTCTATGAATAGTTATCTTTATTTTGTTACATTTAACGATTGTTTTTCTCATGTTACTCGAATATAAAGTTGTGAAGGCACTAAGATATGATAATGAAATAAAATATATCAACATAGTATTTGATGACTACCTGTCAGCTCAAGAGATACAAC
>NW_018245664.1:0-339 GCF_001263595.1 Phalaenopsis equestris
ATGGCGTGTCCCCCGAAGGATTCCATCAAAGTCACGGTACAAGGAAGACGAGTCTTGTCTCGAAACGACTTAGAAACTCTAGACAAGCTTGGAAAAGAAGAAACCGTAAATGCAGTAACAGGCATTAACGAAGATTGGCGCAAGCCATTAATAGAATATTTGCACACTGGAAAGCTGCCAGAAGACAAGTCCGAGGCACACCACATCACAAGAAGGGCCATGTCTTACGCCCTGGTGGGAAATGTTCTCTACAGAAGATCATTCGACCAAATGTGGCTATGCTGTTTGAGCAGAGCCGAGGTGAAGAATATTGTCAATGAAGTACATGTCGGATTGTGT
>NW_018245665.1:0-511 GCF_001263595.1 Phalaenopsis equestris
TTTTATGTGACCCAAAATAAGCCAAATAAAATGAAGTTGACTAACTTAAAAATAGACCAGATAAAACTAAACTAATTCAAGTTAAACTCTAGTTATATCAAGGTCAAGACATTCTTCAATAACCAACAAGAATGAATGAATGTTAGCTCGATAAATCACACAATACATGACCCACAACACTCATGTATTATTAAAATTTATGTCTTGAAGATCAATCCTCGGGCTGACAGACGGGTAGCCGATGTTTCTTCTTGTTGTTCGAATGAAGCCTTCCCCGGATGCCGGTTTGAATCCATCATCTTCATCTTCTTCTCGTCTTCTTAGTGATGTCTGCTTATTAAACATTTAGTGAGCACCACAATAATTTTCATCTTGTTAAGGTTGAGCTCGCTAGTGTAGACTTTTTGTTCTCTATCGAATCCACGAATATGACTACTTTTTAATTATTAGTGATGGTTTTCTTGTTTTTTTCACCTTTTCAGGTGTTACTACTCCTTTGATCTCTCAAAAG
>NW_018245666.1:0-495 GCF_001263595.1 Phalaenopsis equestris
TTTTAATTTTTAAAAAATTATTTAAGTTTCAAATTCCATGGTCAAATTTAAAAATCAGTTAAAAATATTAAATGATCTCAAAATAACTTGAAATTTTTATGTTGAGTTCTTTGACTCAAGAGCCACAATGGAGAATAAAAATCTAGTGATTTTAATCTACATGTATTCCAAATTAAATGTTTGAAGAAAATTAAGGTTTGCTCAAAACAGTGACGTTTTGATTTTTTAAAATTATGAAATTATTTTCTAAGACTACTCTAGCCATAGGAAACTCACACGAATTTTTGTAGAATTTTTTAAGCCACATACAATTTTCTATAATTATTTGAATATAAAATGCATAAAAATTTAGAAAATTAAGATCTCTGTCTAGAAATGTCCTATATCTTTGGAAAAATACTTAAATTGTGCAACTCGACAGAGGTTACAACATATAAAAATTTGAGGTTAAGGTGATGATTCAATAGGAATGGAAAGTTCAAAAACCTCTAACAC
>NW_018245667.1:0-2939 GCF_001263595.1 Phalaenopsis equestris
TATTGCACAATTTTAATCAATGTTTGTGATTAGCATCGGCAATATTCTTTTTGTTGATTTGAAAAAAAAATCAGATCATTTATTTTGATGATATAAAACTCGATATAGCCGACATACTTGTGATTTTTCATTAAACCGACATACTTATGATTTTGTTTGTTCATTGCAGGCATATGTCAAAATAACCACAAACAAGACCGTTAGAGATTTTTTTAGTATTGCAGAAGTACAATTCGGCTATTTAATCATGCCTGGAATATGGAGTGCAGTCTAGGATTATTTATTTGTATTTTCAATGTGTATTTTCATATGAATTTAATGAAAATAGGCCATTTGTCTGAAGAGTGTACAAATACATCAAAATCACTAGAAATCATTGCACGTATAGTGTGTAATTAGGCAGCTGATTCCCTTGTTTTTTTGATGGATTTTTTCGACTTTGGTGAAATTTGGATATTACAGCACTGTAAATTACGCCCTCATTTTTGGACCACCCTAATATCTATGAATGATTCACCATTTTCAGCCATATAATAGCCACCAAAATGTGCCAAATTTTGAATTATATAATGTTCATTTTCCATCTTCAGCTTGCAAATGTTCCATTTTGTTTAGTTAATACTTATGTTTTGCAAATGTTGAAGTTTAGTTGTTAGATATGGAAATACATAAGAATTGGGTGATATGCATGTAAATCTTTCTATTTATTTACATCCACAGTGTTGAAAGTGAATTCCTGCATTAATAAATCTGCTCCTATGGAATGGACCTTCAGCCAATCTTCTGAGAATAAGCAGTATTATCAATATAAATAATCTAGTCTCCGGAAGGAAAAACGATTTGAATCACAACCAACCCCTTGAATGGACCTTCAGTCAATCTTCTGAGAATAAGCAGTATTATCAATATAAATAATCTAGTCTACTTAAGAAGAACGATTTGAATCAACATACACTCCTTGCATATTTTGGCAACATCATTTGCATTCCACAAACAAACTTTGAGCATTGTGTTGGATAGACATTCAACAACAATAATTCATCTGTCAGGAATTCTTATTTTTTGCAGCAGTTTATGCTCATCTCATTTGGGTTGCGCTTGAAGAGGAAAATTTTCAATTGTTGGATAGAAAAGTCATTGAAGCACATTTGATCACGAGTTTTCTATTGTCTTGAATGATATCTGGCCTGAAAATGCAATGACTTAATCCATGATTCTTTTCCTTCCTCTCCTCAAGCCCTTCTCTCCTGTTGAAAAATAACAAGTTTTAAATTATTTATTTTTAACTACTTTGTCACTTGTAAATATTTTAAGTAAATCGTCTACATGAATTTTTAACTAGCTATTGTATTAAGATGGAAGCAGTACCCTAATTTTTCCCACAGTTTTAATTTCAGCATTAAATTATTATTCTATTCATAAAATATACTTTAATTTAAATAGCACAGAACTATATAAATATTTTTTTACTTGCAATTTTGAAATACATGGAACATATTTATATAGTTATATATATATATATCACTAACTTATATAAGAGCTGAACCAGATAAAAAAAAACTAAAAGAAATCATCAAACCAGAAATAAAAAATACATTAATTATATACATATAAAATACCATTCTTAACATCTTTTACCATGTTTAATTATAAAAACTATGGCCTTCTTTAACTAATTTTCTATTTATTTAGGAAGGTGCTACATAATTGGAAAATTTGATTGCAGGATATATCCTCCAAGCTACGCACCCATATACATATATATTATGTGACTAATGTAGAATATTTAAAAATTAGAGAAATTTATATACATAACCACAATTCATATGAATGTTATATATCTAACACCTAAAGTTTAATATTTGTATTGACAAAAACTTTGGTGTTATAAACTTATTCAATAAAAAAAAAAGGTACACGTCACTCATAAAAATTGAACAATAATGATTGTTTTTTTATTAAAAAAAATGAAGTTAAAGATTTGAGTTGTATGCATATAAATATCAAAATTGAAGAGTTGGATATGAAAACATACAAGAATTCTGTGGAATGCATGTAAATGCCCCTTAAAATTATTTAAACCATTTTTTGCCTTACTTGCTCGGAGGGCAGTGCTTGCAGTTTTATTTCTTCTGCAATATTCTTCGTGAGTATTTGGACCGATGCCTTTTCCTGAAAAGCTTCGTATTCCTGATTCCATCATAAAAGAGTTCATGCGCAAAACATGATATATAAACTTTTCTCAACAGCTCTTCTAACAGTATCTTAGGTGCTGCAATTTCTTTCTTATTACTACTAGCAATGGTGTCCACAATCTCTGGAAGTACTCCATGATCCACCATTATATGTATAGTTCTGACGGCCTTTTCCACTCTATGATCCAAACAGAGACAATTCATCACTTTCCCGATCGTCATCATCCACAGAACAAATCCATTACTAATAACTTCCATCAGGAGTTTCTAGGCACGGTCAAACTTTCCGATGTTGCAGAAACCAAAAATCATAACACGAAAAGCATACGCATCCTATCAACAACTACTTCCAAAGCTCTCTCCACATTCAATACCTTGCAGAAATCATATACCAATGCAGAAATCATATACCAATATGTTGAAGGTGAAAACGTTGAGTAAGAAGCCTTTAGCAATGGCATTATTCATGACTGCGTTAGCAAGAGACATATTCCTCATTTTACACAAACTGCTGCTTATAACATTGTAAGTCCAAGAATCAGGATTACAACCATTTTCTATCATTTCACTCAACAGATCCAAAGCTTGCAAAATATGTCACTGACGATAAAGCCCCTTAAAGAGCGAGTTATACAAAACAGCATCAGGTGGAAAGGCTTTGGTTAAAGCCTCATCGAACAGCTCTATAGCCCGATTTATATCACCTTCATCGCATAAACCATTGACCAATGAGCAATATGTCAC
>NW_018245668.1:0-209 GCF_001263595.1 Phalaenopsis equestris
CGAAATTGTAAAAATCTAGAATTTGAACATTTTGAGTAGAGCCCGCCGATGGCGCCCTCGACGCTGCTGACGAAGAGAATTTCCAGAGACTTAGGTTCAATTTCAATAGAGCGCGCCGACAGCTCCATCGACCCCGCCGACGGCGAGCTCACAAAAAATACCCCTTTAACCGCAATTTTGACATGTCAACCGCCACTATTCATCATCCC
>NW_018245669.1:0-798 GCF_001263595.1 Phalaenopsis equestris
GTCAAAATTCCAAGCCAAGGTGATGTGTCATTATGGATGGAGAATCAAATGATTAAAATACTATTTAATTAATTTAAAATAAAATATGCACCAAATGGACTTGAAATTTTTTTCACATTGTTTCCCTTTTTTCACCGAGGAAGAGTGTATTTTTATTTTATTTTTGTGATTTTTCTACAAAAAGTTATGAATTTTCTAAGTTAAAGGGTATTTAAATAACTAAGAAAAGGCCATATTTATCTATTTAAACAGCGCGTGCCACCTCAACCTACGACGGCTCCAAAGGCATGCGTGGTGCTCTCTAGTTGGACGCCGCCATCCATGTAGCTTGCTTAGTCGGCCTGCTGTTTATGTCCCGAAGTGTTGTCCGACTTGATCTTCCCCGTCCATTTGATACACGCTCGATCGAACGGCTCCACGTCATCATCCCCGATAGCATGAACATCAAGATCTCATCCTAGACTCAACCAAATTACTTCGGGTTTGATCCTATGGATTCATCTAAGTGAGATGAACACATCCATACGGTTAATGTACCATAAAATCAAGTCTAAGTAAATGGAGAATCAAAATAAGCTCGGGAAAAGGAGAAGTTTTATACCTTTGCTCTGAGAAGGGAGGCTTCAATCAGAGGTGCTCGACATGTTCGTTGGGTTCCAAGGAGGCTAGAGATTGAGTCCCTGGTCTTGGTGTAAGGCCTAGGTATGAATTCGACCAAGCTCGATTTCAGGTGTTGGTCTAGAGCTATGGTTGAGTTTCAGTGGAAGGGGGATTTGATTGGGCATTGGCTTGATTCAC
>NW_018245670.1:0-782 GCF_001263595.1 Phalaenopsis equestris
TTTTAAAAACATCCAAATTACCCAAATCACCAAAACATTGCCAAATTTACCAAAATGCCCTACTTGGCCCAAAATTTCAAAAATTCTAAAAAATCTCAAATATTCATAATTTCATTGTTTTTAACTATCACATGACCAAATTTGGCTAATTTGACCATTTTGACCAAAACCCTCAAAATTACCTTTAAAGGCCCAATTTCCCCAAATTCACCTCAAATGTCCATCAATTTGGGCTTAATTTTCCTCAATATCAATCCTAAACTTAAATTCACCTTTTATATGACCAATTTAAACCAAATTCAGGCTTAATTGGCCCATGCTTTGAGCCCAATTTTGATTTAAGTCAAACCCCTAATTTTGGCCTCATGACTTAATCCCACCAAATTGAACCCCATAGCCTACTCAATTTGCCTCAATTTGAATCCTAAACTATTTGTACATTCCTACAAATCAAAATTGACCTTAAATTGGCCTTGATGAGGCCTCAATTTCATTTAATTTTAACTCAAGTCTAAAATCCCCAAATTTGCCTCAAATTGGCTATCTCTAAATTCCACCAAATTGATTGTCTTAGCCCCAAAATTGGCACCCAATTTATGTTTAAAACTCTTCATGATGTTCTTATTGACCATTTTAAATAATCAATTTGGACTTAGCTCAAGCCTAGCCCAATCTAGACCCACATGCCTAGCCCAATCTAGACCCAAGTATAGCCCAACATGCCCAAAGTGGCCAAAATTCCAAAACCCTACAAATTGAACCCCCAATTGAACTCAAAATCA
>NW_018245671.1:0-225 GCF_001263595.1 Phalaenopsis equestris
CTTTCAAGTTTGATGCATTTTCTCTTCTTTTATTAGGTTGTTTGTTGCGACGGACTCCTGAGTTTGATCGTTTGCTACTGCTCGATTGACCGGATACTTGTCGCATGCTGACATTCGCGTCTAATTGAATGTTTTGTTTTAGACCTGACACATCCAACTCATCTACATAGCTTACTTCATTAATGACCCCATGTCCCCTGCATGAAGGGAGATCATCAATACCTC
>NW_018245672.1:0-478 GCF_001263595.1 Phalaenopsis equestris
TCAAAGATTATTGTAATCCTTATTTGGTTATAGAAATCTGTACAATCACTGATATGATTCCATGTTGAATACATTTTTTAAGAACATCAATATGTAAAGAAATGGAAGTTGAACTTTCATATGAATTCCATCTAAGGCAGCAAAAAAAAAATCAAATATTTTTTACTTAAATAACAAGGTGAATTAGACTATACAATGGCAAGTTGAATCTAACATAATTCAAAATTCAATTAAATTTTAAATTGACTTAAAAACTTGACTAATATCATAAAAACCAACAAAGAATATTAAATTTGAAGAGGCACATGTCAGCATAAGACTTATAATGCTTTTAACTAAGAAATAAACTATATCTATTTTTGAATAAATCAATCTTCAAAATAATTATGATATTTTAGGCTCATCTAATGTCACTTTTAGATTGATAACATGTAAGCCTACACATAATAAAGGTAGCTATAAAGATAAAAAAAAATTT
>NW_018245673.1:0-302 GCF_001263595.1 Phalaenopsis equestris
CTCTGCTAGGGTTTCTGGCAGGATGAAGCTCTGCTCGGGGGGTTTTAGTGGGAGGTGTTGCATCTGTCTTTCCAAGGGTTCTTCTACTTGCCACCTTTTACCTTGGGAGTTAGCTTCTTTGACTCTTATCCCTGGTACATTGCTGGGTTTTATTGTTCATTGGTTTCTTTTGGTTTTGGCCTTCTTTTACTGTTCCATTGGTTTCTTCTGTTTTTGACATGTTTTTACTGTTCCATTGGTTTCTTTGGGTTTTGGCCTGCTTCTGATTCTGTGGGTAACCTCTTTTGGCTTTTTTGGAGGAA
>NW_018245674.1:0-979 GCF_001263595.1 Phalaenopsis equestris
TTATATAATAATATATTATATATATTATTTGTTTAATACAATATTATATGTATTTATATCTAAGTTCAAATCATAACAATTTCAAATGCCCTGCAGTCTATTTTTTCTAATTAATTACTGTATCAATTTTGATCTGAACACGAACAAGAATATGTAAATCGAGTCAAACACGAATACAGTGTTCAAGAGCAATTTCAAACATGAGTCAATTTAGCCGATCTAGCAAAATAAAAATAATAGTTGTAGTTTGTTTTTTTTAGTTTCAACTATCAAAACAAAAAAAAAAAAAAACCTTGTTTTAAAAAATCAAATATGTGAATGAAACATAAACATACCTTTCCATTCGACATTGTAAATATTTCTTCGACAAATGCCTGCACTTTTCGGTTTGGAATCTAGAGGACTTGAGGCAGTCAACATACTCTTTTTTCTCCTGCCAAAAGCAGAGAGCCAAACCGTAACACAATGAAAAATATTATCAAGCATAATATTATAAAGGAAGATTTACATACACACCACTCAATTCCTATGAATTTACATATATAGGCCAAAACTTCAATCTTTACATCATGCCACCTTACCTATGCATAAAAAGGCGTATTTCACTTTGTAAAAGTTCAAATGATTGACATGTTTTCGGAGATATGAAAGTCTTGGGGGCATAAATGCAAAAAAAAAAGTTTAGGTGTTTGATATGTAAATATGATAAAATAGCAAATGAAATGGATCTAAGAGATTGGAAATTATAAAAAATCTACCAAATCACACTCATGAAGATGATCCAAGGGAAATATGCCCTTTTCCGGCGGTACAGGTTTTGCACCCCTATTTCCACCAAAAGCACCACCTGCTTGGCCAAAATTGCTTTTAAAACCCAAATAAGTGAAAAAATGGTATGTGTTGATCTATAATTAATTGTCTATAGATTCATAAGAATTGTGAAAAAAACTTGGTCATGACATCAATCCAAATAGAACAA
>NW_018245675.1:0-312 GCF_001263595.1 Phalaenopsis equestris
ACTAATTTAATATTGTTATGAATTTTGAAATTAAAATAAGTGATATAAATAATTATGGGTGGTGCTGTCAAAAAAGCTCATTGTTCGTGAACAGCTTGTGTTTGGTTTGTCAATGAGTTGTGTTCGATTCGTTCGATAAGTAAACAAGACGAACGTGAACAAATTTTTTTCGTTGGGTTAATTAAACGAACCAAATACGAGGAATGATGGGTTTGTTCGTGTTCGCATCGTTATTGTTCGAAATATAGAATAATTTAAACTAATTATATATAAAATTTTTATGATATTTTTAAAAAATAAATTTTATAAATT
>NW_018245676.1:0-887 GCF_001263595.1 Phalaenopsis equestris
CCCCACACCAAAAATAGTGCTGACACTAATCAATCATGGTTTGGCATCCTTATTTTGCGTTAGATATTTAATAGCAGAGTGATCAGTGTGCACAACACATTTAGCTCCAATTAAATGAGATCTAAATTTATCTAAATTTATCTAAAGCATATCTAAAGCATATAAAATGGTCAGTAACTCTTTTTCAGAAAAAGTATAATTAGTTTGTGCATCATTAAGAGTTTTATAAGCATAGTATATAACATTAAAAATCTTTTCGTACATTTGTCCAAGGACAGCTCCAATAGCATAATCACTAGCACCACACATCAATTCAAATGGTTTCTCCCAGTTAGGTGAAACTATAATAGAGGCTGTGATTAATTTTTCCTTTAATAACTCAAAGGCATTTAAACAACTTTCAGTAAATTCAAATTTCTTGTCCTTTTCTAAAAGTTTGCATAGACGTTTGGTAATTTTGGAAAAATCTTTAATAAAATGTCTGTAAAAACCAACATGTCCAAGAAAACTCCTAACCTCTCTTACGTTAGTAGGAGGTGTTAGTTTAGATATAACTTAAATTTTTGCAGGGTCTGTTTCCATACCATCTTCCAAAATTTTATGCCCTAATACAATTCCTCCTGTAACCATAAATTGACATTTCTCTCAATTCAGAACCAGATTAGTTCTTTCGCATAACTCTAAAAGTTTTTCAAGATAATTTAAGCATGCGTCAAATGATGTTCCAAATATAGAGAAATCATCCATAAATACTTCCAATCGATCATCAATTAATTTACTAAACATGGACATCATACATCTCTGGAATGTTGCAGGTGCATTACATAGTTCGAAAGGCATTCTTCGAAAAGAAAAAGTTCCCAAAGGACTAGTAAATGTTGTCTTTT
>NW_018245677.1:0-409 GCF_001263595.1 Phalaenopsis equestris
CTTCATGTATCGTAAAAACTCCATTATATTTAGGGCTTTTTGAAAGAAAAGGAATAATTATAAAAAATAATAATATTGCCTATTGACGAGTAAAAACGATTTTAAGGAAAAAGCTTCTTTAGGTCATCGTCGCTATAAGTTAAGGGACATTGTTTTTTGCAACATCTTCAGTTTGTATGTTCCATGCCCAGCTCTCTGGTGAATGATGTAGGAGTCATTCCAGGTTTGATCCAACTTCCAGATAGTCTGCCACTTGCGCGACGTGTTTAGTGTTTTTCAGGACCAGTTTTCCAGGGGTTATCTTTTCTTTACAAACATGTTTGTTGAAATATTTAGTTGTATTTCACTTGATTTCTTCTTGTCGAAGGGTTGCATTGGCTCGATTCTCTTCGGTAAGGTCTAAGGCGAG
>NW_018245678.1:0-348 GCF_001263595.1 Phalaenopsis equestris
TTCTGCTCCTGCAACTTTGAGGCAGGACACTTCTAGCTGAATTTATATTGAGACAGAGTGAGACTCGTAAGTTACCTTTTATAGTATAATAAGTTTAATGATATTTTTGATACTTTCTGTAGCTAATATTTCTATTTCAAATTCTGACCCTCAAGTAGGGCTATCAAAAAAACTCGTTCACGAACAGCTCGTGTTTGGCTCGTTAAGTAGCTCGTGTTCGGCTCGTTCGTTAAGTAAAGGAGCCGAACACTAACAAATTTTTAAAGCTCGAATTATAAACGAGCCGAACACGAACAGCTCCTTGTTCACTCAAGTTCAGCTCGTTTTAGCTCGAAATAAAAAAATTAT
>NW_018245679.1:0-305 GCF_001263595.1 Phalaenopsis equestris
ATTTATTATTTATTATTTATTTGTTTTATATCCTTTTTTGTGCTCTCTATGTTTGTATAGTATTTCACTCAGGGTCCATTTGAAATCGTTTTCTACTTTGGGTTTCAGACCGCTACTATAATTTTGTTTGGGGAATTATTTTCTTGCTTCTTTATAGAATTTTTCGTGGTAGGAAGTTATTTTTTTAGCCTGACCTATTAAAGTATATTGAATTTAAGAAATTTGTTTGATTTTTTTGAAAAAAAGATATATCTTTAGAACCCCCTCTATAGCTTTCTAAGTAGTTGATTCGATCACAATCTTCC
>NW_018245680.1:0-6039 GCF_001263595.1 Phalaenopsis equestris
GATTTCAATTCCGATGACCGACAGCTTCTTACAGGTAAACCCCACACCAAAATTAGTGCCGACAACATGCATCACAAAATACTAAACAAGAATTCTCCTCATTACAAAAGAAAAGTAAAATGAAAATAATGAAATAATCTTCTCATGCCCTTATTTCCAAAGAAGAAGAAAGAGTAAGAGAATCCCATCATAAAGTACGAAGAAAACATAATGGAAACTTCATTTAACCAAAGCAAATCCACTAGATAAGTGTTTACAAAACCATAAGATAATGAAGAACACAATACTTGGCTTTTTACATTTGAAAGAAAGAAGAAAATCTCTCCCACAAAGTCTCCCACCGATCCATGCAATGCTAGAACATCTCTTTACAATTTCTTATAAAATCTACTCTCCAATCACTCTAAAAGGGTAGAAATCTACATTTCTACTACTATTCTAAAAACTCTAAACTTTCTCCACACTTTTCCTAACTTTCCTTGAACATAAATCCCTTTTGTTTCAACCTTATTTTGTTCTTTTAAAGTGTAGGGATGAAGTTTGAAGAGTTGCCACAAGAACCCTTTCAAAAAGCGTCCAAATAAGTTGAATTTTGGCACATAATCGCCAAAAGTCGGTACATAGTCGTCCCGGGCGCCGTCGGCGGGTTCGAGGGCGCTGGCTACAAGCCTTTCTATCAGACAAGCTTTTCTATCATTTTTCAAAATTCTCGGGTACATGTCGCCATCGGAGCCGTTTTGGCGGGTTAGGCGAGCAGACTGCACAGCTCCACCATTTCACTCTGTTTAGCTCTGTTTTTGCTCCGTTTCACTCCATTTCAGTTGTGTTGTGTTCCTAACAGATAGCCCTACAAAATAAGCATGAAAACAACCTTATTTTAAATTATAATCTCATTCAAAAATATGCAAGAAGTGTAAAAGAGATTAAACATCGAAAGACTTATCGAAAGGTGATAGGGCAAAATTTCCTTTCTTGCTTGTTTTTGCTCCAAATTACACCATTTTTGCATCTTTTTGCTCCAATGATCATAATTCATCATACCTGCAACAAAACATAAAAAATAATCTTTATTAAAGTGTAATATCATAAAAAATAGTGTAAATTAGGTATGAAAATCTCAACATATTTTTCTTTGGTCACCATGCTGTTGAAAGAGATAATGAATGTTTTCACATGGAAATTAGTGAACATCTATTGAATGAGCATTTTAAAGAACATTTTGAAGAGAAAGAACAATTTGAAGATAGTGATGAATTTATGTTGGACGAAATAGAAAATGAAGAATTAGATTATGTTCAGGGAAGATTTGAGATGCTGGATATTACAGAAAATGCTGATAAGAATCTAGTTTCGTCAATTATAAAACCACCAGAACTCGAGTTGAAAATATTGCCTAACCACTTGAAGTATGTGTTTTTGGGAGACTCATCTACACTACCTATTATTATATCTTCAGAATTAAATGATTTGCAAGAGCAAAGACTATTAGATACATTTAAAAGATATAAGAAAGCTATTGGTTGGACCTTAGCTAATATTAAAGGAATCAGTCCTTCGATCTGTATGCACAGAATTATACTAGATGAACAATATAAACCAAAAGTTGATCTATAAAGGGGATTAAATCCAATGATGAAAGGAGTAGTTAAGAGGAAATTTTGAAATGT
This sequence comes from Phalaenopsis equestris, assembly GCF_001263595.1. NCBI lineage: Eukaryota > Viridiplantae > Streptophyta > Magnoliopsida > Asparagales > Orchidaceae > Phalaenopsis > Phalaenopsis equestris. Next base: position 1,668 of record NW_018245680.1, read on the forward strand.
TTAGACACTGGAATTATAAATCCTATTTCAGGCAATGCTTGGGTAAGTCCAATTCATTGTGTTCCTAAGAAAGGAGGAGTGACGGTTGAAACAAAAGAGAATAATGAATTAATACCTATCAGCCAAGTTACTGGGTGGCGTATTTGCATTGATTATAGAAAATTAAACACTGCCACTAGGAAGGATCACTTCCCATTACCATTTTTTACCCAAATAATATATAGACTTGCTGGGCACAAATATTTTTGTTTTTTAGATGGATATACCGGTTACCATCAAATTCTTGTTGCTCGTGAGGATCAAGCTCAGATAACATTTACTAGTCCTTTTGAAACTTTTGCTTTTCGAAGAATGCCTTTCGGATTATGTAATGCACCTTCCTTTCGGATTATGTAATGCACCAAAGAATTCCTTTCGGATTATGTAATGCACCTGCAACATTTTAGAGATGTATGATGTCTATATTTAGTAAGTTAATTGATGATGTGTTGGAAGTATTTATAGATGATTTCTCTGTATTTGGAATATCATTTAACGCATGCTTAAAATATCTTAAAAAAAGTTGAAGTTATGCGAAAGAACTAATTTAGTTCTAAATTGGGAGAAATGCTAATTTATGGTTGTAGGAGTAATTTATGGTTGTAGGAGGTAATTTATGGTTGTAGGAGGAATTGTGTTAGGGCATAAAATTTCAAAAAATGGTATGGAAGTAGCCCCTACAAAAATTCATGTTATATCTAAACTAACACCTCCTACTAATGTAAAAGAGGTTAGGTGATTTCTTGGACATATTGGTTTATACATGCGTTTTATTAAAGATTTTTCAAAAATTACTAAACCTCCATGCCAACTTTTAGAAAAGGACATGATTTTTAAATTTACTGAAAACTGTTTAAATGTCTTTGAGTTATTAAAGAAAAAATTAATCACAGTCCCTATTATAGTTTCACCTAACTGGAAGAAACCATTTGAAGAAACCATGGAAGAAACCATTTGAACTGATGTGTGATGCTAGTGATTATGCTATTAAAGTTGTTCTTCGATAAAGGGATGAAAAGATTTTTAAAGTTATATACTATGCTAGTAAAACTCTTAATGACGCTCAAATTAACTATACCATTACTGAAAAGAAGTTACTGGCCATTGTGTATGCTTTAGACAAATTTAGATCTTATTTGATTGGGACTAAATGTGTTATGCACACTGATCACCTGCTATTAAATTTTTGATGCAAAAGAAGGATGTCAAACCAAGGTTAATTAGATGGATACTTTTGATGCAAGAATTTGATCTTGTGGCGATTGATAAAAAGGGAACTGATAATCAAATTGCTGGTCATTTGTCGAGAATAGAAAATCATGAATTATCAGACACTGACAACGAAATTACAGACAGTTTCCCTGATAAACAACTTTATAATATTAATGAGTGGAAAGTACCATAGTATGCTAATATTGTTGATTTTATTGTAAGTGATATTTTTCCACCTATGCTGACATTGTAACAACAAAAAAATTCATTCATGATGCGAAAGCATCTTTTTGGGATGGCCTTATTTAAATAAACAATGTAAGGATCTTATTATGCGAAGATGTGTACCTTATGAAGAAACTAATCTAATCATTCAAAAATGTCATGATTCTGAATTTGGAGGACATTTTGGGATTGATAAGACTGCTTATAAAACTTCTATTAGAATGACTCCTTACAGGCTAATTTTTGGAAAGATTTGTCACTTACTAGTAGAATTGGAGCATAAAGCATATTGGGTGATTAAAGAATTCAATTATAATTTGAAATATGCTGGTAAGAAGAGATTGTTACAATTGAATGAATTGGAAGAATTAAGAAATGAATCTTATGATAACGACATAATTTATAAGGAAAAAATAAAGTTATGGCATGTTCGAAAGATTATCCAGAAAAACTTTGAACCAAGACAACAAGTTTTGCTTTACAATACAAGGCTGAAGTTATTCCCTGGGAAATTGAAGTCTCGTTGGTTAGGAGCCTTTACTGTAACTAACTATGACTCAAGTTTATACTTACGGAGCTGTTAAAATTGAAGATCAGAAGACAGGAAATAGATTTAAAGTAAATGGACACAGAATTAAATACACACGGATTAAAACCATATTTTGTGGGTAAAAGACCAAATTTTAAAGAGGTTCTAAGGATGAGTCAACCTGAATAATACTGAATAGGTCAAACTGACGACGTTAAACGAGCGCTTTATGGGAGGCAACCCATAATTATCTTTATTTTTATTGTGATTATAGTAGTTTTATTTGAAATAATTTTTAGTTTTTGGTAGTATTGAACTCTACTACTCATATTTACTCTTGAATCATCATAAAAATTGGATCCATAGAGAAAAATTTGAACGCATTCGGACCAGAGTGAAACTGTGCAATTTTTGCCTTAAGTGCCGTGCAATTTGCAATTTTTGCCTTAAGTGCCAATGGCGCCATCGACGCTGCCGACGGTGGGTTTTTCCCGAGAGTCCAAGCAATTAATCTCTAAAGACTTGCTGACAGTGCCCTCTATGTCGCCGACGGCGAGACCGGCAGGATGGCGGTTTCTAGAGCTTGAATGGACGGTTTTTGGTGGTTTTAGGCAAGAGTTACTCCTTATAAAATTAAAAATTTTATTCCTAAGTTCATATTTTCCCAAAAATGAAGTGAAATTCCACCAAATTCATCCATATGATGTCCAATTCCTCTTAAAACTATAGAATGCAAGTGTTCAACTGGACAAAGTTCAGTAGTGCGGAAGCGCTGCGAATTTTCAACAAGGTACTGACAAAGAAAAGATTAATCAAGGAATGAGGATTCGTAAATCAAGGATTGAATAATACCTCAATGGCAATTGAAGAGATGATTGTGCGGCAAAGATGGGAAGTGTTGTGCTACACTACAGCCGCCGTAGCTGTTCCTGTGGTGAAGGAATTTTTTGCTAATTTGCATGGAATCAACCAGGGAGTCATCTATGTGTGAGGTAGATGGATAACTTTTACTCCTGCATGGTTCAATGAATTATAGATGATCGAGAATGTTCTTGTCTGCCATTATTCCAACTTCGTCCCGACAAGAAACCTGATGAATAAAATTTACCAAAATTTACCAATATTATTTAACGGACAAAACTGAAGACTGGGAAATGAGAGAAAATGGGTATGTTAGTTTTTCTGCAACACTTCTGAATCCCGTTTATAAACACTAACACTTCTTCATTTCTGCAAAACGGTTACCGACGATGAGGATCAGTAAAGTTTCTAAGGAAAGTACTATTCTGAGTTACTGCATCCAAATGGGACTGCCGGTCAATATTGGATCTATCATTGTGAAGTCTATTTTGGGCCTGATCGTTCATGGATCAACTTATGGGCTTGGACATCCTTCCAAAATTTTCGTACTTTGCAGTTAGTTCCAAGTATCTTATGAAATTTTGGAAAAGGTACTTCTACCTTGGAAGCCTTTGGACCCAACTGAGAGATTCCCAGCCAATGAAGATGAAAATGATATGACTATTATGGTAGATCAATCGTCTCAGAATTCACTGCCTATTCAACCTTTAGTTTCAGACAAAACACTAGTGATCCTACGCAGAATCAAGAAATTGGAGGAGGTATAAAATGTTATGAATGTAATTAATAATATTCTGATTTCTTCGATCATCTAGACTAGTGGATGAAAGAACATTTTGATCACTCTGGACATATCGAAGACAGTTTGATACGATTGATGAGAAGGATGAAATTGATAGAAGAGGACTCTACTAAAGAATTTTCATATCGACCCTTCTATAACCTCTTCGTTCATGTGCAATCAATGGATGATCTCAAAGGAGAATCTAGCACTGAATCTGAGGAATAGTAGATTTACATTGCTACCTGTCTGTCTATGTGTGTAATTTTGTTTGAACTTTATATTTGCTGTGCTTTAGAATTTTGCTTTTAGTTCTCTGTATAGTTCAGACTGAGCATAAGGTGTTTGTTTTCACTATTTTGAGTGTTGTGGCTTGGATTGCGACGTTGAATTGATATATTAAGGTTGAGAAATACCAAACTTAGGTGTGTTGTGTGATGTATATTGTACCCCTTGGAATTTATATATAAATGTGATGTTTTGTGTTGTGAAAGTTTTAATATGCTAAGTACATCATTTAATTATTTAAAATTATGTCTATAATGATTAAACGAATGTTGTTTAGGCTTGGAATTGATCGGAATCACAAAAATCCAGAATTTGGACAAAATCAATAAAGCCCTCCGACGGCGCCGACGGCGAGATTTTCCCGAAACTTAGGATTTAAATTCCAATTAAGCGCGGTGACAGGGCCATCGACCCCGCCGCTGGGGAGCTCCCGAAAA
>NW_018245680.1:7202-9994 GCF_001263595.1 Phalaenopsis equestris
TTATGTTTTATGGCTACATTATTGGGGTTGTTAAAAGGACTCTTTGTTCGTGAACAGCTCGTGTTCGGCTCGTTAGCTTAACGAGCCGAACACGAACACACTTTTTGAGCTCGAAATATAAACGATCCGAACACGAGCGAGCCAACTTGGCTCTCGCTCGTGTTCGGCTCATTTACACCCCTAACCGCACGCAAAATTTGGGTTAAAAAATTTAGAGCGCGCCTCCCTCTAACAATAAAAAAAATTAAAAAATGCATTTCAGTGATCCAGATAGGACTTCACACGTAAATTTACTTGCGGTGTCCTGACGCAATAAGCGCTCTTCAATCTAATTCGAGTCGGTTGAGTTCTTGGGCAATATTTTATAATTTTTTTTTTTTTGTTAAATAATTTTAAAATTTAAATCTCCATTTTTTTCTGAAAAACTTATTTGAATGTTCCTCAAATTTCTTTTAAGAATTGGGTTCCTCAAAAATTTGATTTGTTTTGTGTTGTGAAAGTTTATTTGTGATAAGTACATCATTTAATCACTTAAAATTATGTCTATAATGATTGAAAGGATGTCGTTGAGGCTTGAAATTGATTGAAATCACAAAAATCCAGAAATTGAACCAATTCAATAGAGCTCGTCGACGGCGCCCGGCGCCCTCGACGCCGCCGACGGCAGACTTTTCCCGAGACTTAAGATATTAATTCAATAGAGCTTGCTGACGGCGCCGAAGACCCCGTCGACGGAGAGATCCCAAAAAAACACCTTTACTTAAGATTTTAACCAGTCAAATCACCACTATTCATCATCCTCTTCCTCTAAAAAATGAAATTTTCGACCTAAGGCTTGAGAGATCTTGGATTTGGGGCAATTTCAAGGCATTTAGACACTGAATTTGATCTTCCCTTGGTAAGAGATTCACTCCAAACAAAAAATATTTGATTTTCACCATAAATTTCTTCCACAATGAGAAGATCCGAAAAATTTGAGAATGTGAAGAAATTATTGGGAAGAAATTCATTGAATTTAGTTTTGAACTCTTAGAATCACTCTTGGAAGCCATTATTTGCATATTTGAAGTATATTTTAGAATTTTTTTATAATTTTGATTAGATTAAAATGGCTCCACGACAAAAGAGGTGACTTGAGTTTGACAAGTTTCGCTTCGTCAATGCGAAGGCTCAATCGAGGTTTACTTCAATGTTTGAAGGAAAGAAATGTATACAAGATTGAGTTTTAGAGAGTTCGGGAAAAGAAATTGAACGAGTTATTACTGAACAGAGGTGGGAAAACTTATGTTACACCACTAATAAAGATGTTGTGAATATTGTAAAAGAATTTTATGCCAACGTATACTATTCTGAGGATGGAATAGTTCAAGTGCAAGGTTTTTCTGTTGAATTTAGTGTCGCCCGTATTAACTCCTTTTTTGAAGTCCCAGACTATTATAGCTGCCATTATGAAACCTTCAGTACGATGGAAGGCCCGTTGAACGATGTGATCAACTTTATCACTAATGATAAAGGAACATGGAAGATAAAATAACGAGAACTGGTAAATTTTTCTACTTCCATGTTAAATGTCACATCTAAAGCGTAGCACTATTTCATTTCCTCTACACTGTTACCGACCTATCACATAGTGAGGTAACAAGAGATAGAGCTATTCTAAATTTCTGTATTCAAAATAATAGAAATATAAATGTGGCGAGAGTCATTTTAAGAATATATTGACCGCGGCAAGGAGTGAAACAAGTGGAGGTCTAGGACATCCTGGCCTCATTTATGCACTGTGCCAACTTTCTGGAGTGGAAGCTTGAGATGATGAGGAATGGGTTTACCCTATGAAACCCATCAGTAAAGCTAATTTAGAGACATATGAATCCCACGAAAAATGGAGAACTGAGAATAGGAGTCAAGAACCTTCTACTAGTAGAGATATCCATTCTACTAGTTATGACCTTCAACCTTCTAGTTCCCCTACCCTGACCGATTTAATGAATGAGTTGACCTTACAGTGAAAGAGTATAGAGCTAATAAATGAAAGGATTGGAGGTTTAGAGCTTAGACATGATTATGATAGTGAGTACCTACATAGTCATTCGGACTTTGAGATAGCTTACTAAGAAGCTCGGGCCCGACACTATAGAGGTGAGTCTGATGTTACTTTCCCTGAATGCCCCCAATATACTCAGTATCAGCTCAATCCACCTGCTAACCAAGGAGACAAAGATATATTTTGGGATTTTGACATTTGATAATAGTTGATGTACTTTTACTTTTATTTTTGTAATTTTTGTAATAGAGATAGATGTCTGTGTGTCTGTATTTTCATTTTTATTGTTATGTTATAATTGGATAATTTTTAATTTTTCTTAGAATTGTTTGGTGTGGTAGTTGAAATTTGTTAAATTGTAATGTGATGTGATATTCATTTTTGCATTTTAATTGTAATTATTTTGTTTAGTATTGTGGATGTGTTAGTGAAATACTTTTTTTGTATAATGTTTAGTTTTGTACTTATTTCAAAATTTCATTACCCAGTAAACTCTCTAATGATTTATATGTATAGAAAGCTCCTAATGTTACAGACCAGGTGAAGTAGAAATTTTGAGAAGGACTGCAAAAATTTCAAAAGATGAGATCTATATTTAGAATTTATCTTTCCACTTGTATCATTTCATATTGAAAAGTTTAAGTTTGAGGGAGGGAAGAAAAAGATTAACTATTAGATGTTCTAAATTTTAATATTTTAAAAAATTATTAATATGATTTTATGTAGTGAATTTAATTCAGGTAACTAT
>NW_018245680.1:10203-65435 GCF_001263595.1 Phalaenopsis equestris
AGGGAAAGAAAGGTGATGTTGAAAATCATTAAAGGTTATCCATATATAGTAATCCTCACTTGAAAAAGGAAAAAGAAAGGATTGACAACAATCCCTGAAAAGAAAAGAATAATATGTAGGATTGAAAGCAATCCAAATAAAAGAGAGAAAATAAAAGAAAAAAAAAATATGAAAGTGAAGAGAAGCTTGAGGAGATGCCTAATCAAAAATTGGCTTCACTAGACTTACCTAAAGGGAAAACCCTAAAGGGAAAGACTTACCTAAAGGGAAAACCTAAATACATTCCTGAACTTATATTTATGGATTAGATCCTTTACTAGTAGTGTTCTCATGATGTTGCTATCATTTGAATATTCTAAGTTACTTGATATTACAACATATAGTCATTCCTGAAATGGATAGAAAACTAAAACTCTTAAACTTGATGATTAGATCATCTTATACATATAAAGTTAATTTAATTACTTGAATTTTTTCTTAAAATTTCACTATGGTATTTATTTAAATCATGCTTATAGTATTTCTGAATTAAAATTTTATTACAATAGATCATAACTTTTATATAGTACTAAAATTACTTGGGGAAAAGTAATAGTTAAATTTGGAAAATTTTGACCAAAGGAAAATATGTTGAGATTTTCATACCTATTTTACACTGTTTTTGATGATATTGCACTTTAAATCAAGTTATTTTTGATGTTTTGTTGCAAGTATGATGAATTATGGTCATTGGAGTAAACCGATGCAAAAAATAGCTAATTTGGAGAAAAAAGGACCAAAATGTGAAGATTTGAACTAGGGCACCGACGGTGAACCCAACGGCGCCCACGACGAGAATTTCTCGAAACTCTAGATTAAATAATTTAGAAGGCCCGTTGACGGCACCCTCGAGGCCGCTGATGGTGAGATCGGCGCTCATTTCCAAAGATGCTTTGAATGTGACGATTTTTGGAGAGATGCTTAAGAAACTATTAGGAAAACTCTTTTACACCTTTAAAAGAAGAGTTTGGCCAAAAAAGGAGGAGGGAGGAAAAAATGAGGCTCGAGGGAGGCTCAAGAGTTTGATGAGTTGGAAGGTTAGAACAGCGTCCAAGAGCCCTAGTAGTGTGTAGAGAATTTAATTGTGAGGAATTCTTTGAGAGATTGTAAGAGTGGAGGGAAAGTGAGAGATTTCTTCCTCCTTGCCGCTTTGAAGAGGAATTTTGTGTGCTGTAAAGAAAGGAAGATATTTAGAGGAACTTTGAGGAGTTTGCTTGGGGAGGAATTAGAGATAAGTGTTATTTACTTATTATAGCTTGTATGATTTTGCTTTTATATATGAATTCCAAGTTTTGTTGTGTCTTCCCCATGAGTTCTAAGTAGTTTTCTCTGTATTTCTTCTTATCTTGAGATTTTTGAAATGGTGATTTGAAATGGCTGAGTCATGAAAATGTTAAAGAAGTTGTGATGATCTTTTCACTTCGATCTTAATTTACTTTCAATCTGGCCAATTGATTTGTTAAAACATGTTGAGTTTCACAACTAAAGTGAAGATTACATCCAAGATTCAGGGAGGTCAAAGCCCTTGGAAATTGGGTGCAAATAAATAGGGAAATAAAATTATCGAGCGTAGAATTGGAGATTTTAGAGTGACGGACTAAAATCCCCAATTTGGCCCTATCGTTTGGGTGCTGAAGTGTAGATGTTAGCCCTCAGGCTAGGGGAAAGTGTGAGCTCTGAAGTGAGAGCCATTATCCTCTTAGCCTAACCGCAGATTCAGTAAACAAGCGTAGGATTAGTCAATGTTCTTTATGCCTGGACCAAAGGTTAAAGAATATGTATGCTCCTATTTGGCAAAATACAATTTGAACTGATTCACTTTATCCATTCACTTTAATTTCTTAACAAGGAGAATGATGCTTTCTTATATATTGAATATTTCACATTAGAAACTTTATTAGTATAATTAGTTACTTATGAGTTATTAAAATTACATATTTATTTTAATTACCTATTAGTGATATAGATAAGCAATTTGAATTATATTTGTGATTAAGAATTGATTTTCTAAAATCTTAGTTTGTAGCTTCTAATATTACTCCCTGTGGGATCAATATCTAGGACTCCATTAGAGCCCTATATTACTTGAGTGTTACGTATACTTGCGTTGATAAGTGTAACTTTACCATTATTGAATATTTTATATATACATCTTTATCGAATCTATAACCATTATTAAGTTTTTGGTGTCATTGCTGAGGAAGTAAATCTTCTAGTAGCAGCATTAAATACTTATATTTTTAAGCATATATAAAGTCATTGTCAATCCTTCAGTATTAAGGAATAAGGAGAAAAGAAAAGAGGCAGATAATGGTAGAAGACAAGAGAAATGTTGAGTAGTAAGCTTATGGAGAAGACTCTAGAATATCAAATTTTCATATAAGAAAACCCACATAAAAGGTCTGATAATCAGAGATTTAGGTTGATCACCTATTCTGAATTCTTTGTTTTTTTAATAGATTAAGCTCCTATAATTAATTACATCTTAGGTTATTTTAGATTTACCTAAGAAAACTCCTCATTAATGTTAGCACTCATTCTTCTTAAAAGGTCAAGGTCAGAAAACATCAAATGTCTTTTTCTAGGATAATGGATTTCTATGAATCTGATTCTACCCTAAAGGTTTTATTTTGTTCATGTCATGTCATGTCATTTTCTTTTTTTTATGTTTTTGTCATGTCGTATTATTTTTTTATATCATTTCGTATCGCTTAATTTTCTTTTGTTGTCTTGAAATTCCACTTCTGGCTGTCGTCCTACAAAATAGAGTTAGCACACCCTATAACATGCAAAGGAAATCTAAAACAAAATTTTGTTTGCATGTCTTTAATAAACCTACAAAACATAACACAATTAGCATAAAATCATGTTTTTAGATTTATCAGTTTTGGTTGGTTATTTAATTTGTTGAACAATTTTTCAACGAAATGGTTAAGATGTTTATCGCTCTGTCGTCCCGGGGCCATAAAATATTCAGATTTACTTAGTTCGAAAGGTGTCTAAACTAGGACTATAGGATTCTTATCAGCAAGCACAGATTGCGTCGTCCAAGAAATCTTTGTAAATTTAAACACAGATGTTCTAATTTAAGTTTTAATGACTTTTAAGATGAATTTTGTCATTTTTGTTAGTGAGTTGGATTTTATGATGTCATTTATTTTTGGTCGAATTTTGATTAAACCTAAAAGAGTTTAATTGAAACCTAAGATTTAAATTTATGTCGATGAAATTGAAAATGATTTAGGTCCAATGTAGGTAGAACCTAGAGTTTTAAGTTTAATGTGGATAGGACTTAAGATGTTATAGGTTCAATGTAGGTAGAACCTAAGGATATGAAATTATTTAAGTCCAATGTGAGTAGGAAATTTAGGTTCCATGTAGGTAGAACTTAAAGATTGGAAATAGTTTAAGTCCAATGTAATTAGGACTTAGGATGTTTTAGGTTCAATGTAGGTAGAACATAAGGGTTTAAAACGATTTAAGACCAAAGTTGACCAATTTGACCAAATTAACCATCCGGATTAAAGTTGACCGATTGGATCAACTGGGTGGCAATGTTTATTTTATGGTCAATGTAAAGACCATTAGGTCAAGATTTGTTTAGATTTGGGGTGGTGATATGTCTTGGGCTTGTCGTTCAAGATTTGGGTTTGTCTTATATCCGGTAGCTGGGGAGAACATGGATACTAAACCATCTCTCAGAAATTTCAGATGTCGATATGTCTATTTTGAGAAGAAATGTTATACGACTTATATTCTTTCTTAAGGAAAGAGCTAATGGAATGCTCTATTTTTGTGTTAGGAAGGTTTTATATTTGATAGCTGGGGAGAACATGGATAATAAACCATCTCTCTGAAATGTCAGATGTCGATATGTCCATTTTCAGAAGGAATTTTATACGACTTATATCTTTTCTTAAAGAAAGAGCTAAAGGAATGCCCTGCTTTCATGCCAGGAAGGTCTTATAATCGATAGCTGGAGAGAGAAAGGGTGTTATACCATCTTTTTGAAATTTCAGATGTCGATATGTCGATTTTTTGAGACGGAATGCTATACAAATATATCCTTTCCGAAAGAAAGAGCTAAAGGAGTGCCCCGCTTTCATGTCAGGAAGGTCTTTTATCCGTGAACTGAAGAGAGAATGGATGTCATACCATCTCTCAGAAATATCAGATGTCGATATGTTGATTTGAGAATGAATGTTATACGACTTATATCCTTTTCTCAAAGAAAGAGCTAAAGGAGTACCCTGTTTTCTTGTCAGGAAAGTCTTATATCTGATAGCTGGGGAGAACATGGATACTTAAACATCTTTCAAAAATGTCAGATGTCGATATGTTAATTTTAAGAAGGAATGTTATATGACTTATATCCTTTTTTAAAAAAAGAGCTAAAAGAATGCTCTGTTTTTGTGTCAGTAAAGTCTTATTTACGATAGCTAGAGAGAGAATGGATGTCGTACCATCTCTCAAAAATGTCATATGTTGATATGTCAATTTTTGAGAAGGAATGCTATACGATTTATATCCTTTCTCAGAGAAAGAGATAAAGAAATGCTCTGCTTTCATGTAAGGAATGTCTTATATTCATTAGTTGAGGAGAGAATGGATGTCTTACCATCTCTCAGAAATATCAGATGTCGATATGTTGATTTCGAGAAGGAATGCTATATGACTTGTATCTTTTCTTGAAGAAAGAGCTAAAGGAATGCCTTGCTTTTGTGTCAGGAAGGTCTTATATCTGATAGCTGGGGAGAACATGGATACTAAAACATCTCTCAAAAAGGTCAGATGTCGATATGTCAATTTCTAGAAGGAATGTTGGATGACTTAGATCCTTTCTTAAAGAAAGAGCTAAAGGAATGCCCTGCTTTCATGTCAAGAAGGTCTTATATCTGATAGCAAGAGAGAAAATTTTTGTCATACCATCTCTCAGAAACTTCTTATGTCGATATGTCAATTTTTTCAGAAGGAATGCTATACGAATTATATCCTTTCTCAAAGAAAGAGCTAAAGGAATGCCCTACTTTCATGTCAGGAAGGTCTTATATCTATTAGCTGAAGAAAAAAGGATGTCATACCATCTCTCAGAAATATCAGATGTCGATATGTTGATTTTGAGAAGGAATGTTATACGACCTATATCCTTTCTCAAACAAAGAGCAAAAGGAATGACCTACTTTCCTGTCAGAAAAGTCTTATATCTGATAGCTAGAGAGAGAATGGATGTCATACCATCTCTCAGAAGTATCAGATGTCGTTATGTCAATTTTGAGAAGGAATGTTATACGACCTATATCCTTTCTCAAACAAAGAGCAAAAGGAATGACCTACTTTCCTGTCAGAAAAGTCTCGATAGCTAGAGATAAAATGGATGCCATACCATCTCTTAGAAATATCATATGATAATACATTGATTTGAGAAGGAATGTTAATCGACTTATATCCTTTCTCAAAGAAAAAGCCAAATGAATGCCCTGCTTTTGTGTCACGAAGGTCATACATATAATAGCTAGGAATGGATAGAGAGAGTATATAGGAACACTCTATCTGGATTTTTTCACTAGGGATTTGATGTAATGTTGATGTCATTCCTCAGAAAAATTATTTATCATTTATGTCGTTTTCAATTATTGAAATAAATTTGGGCATTTTGGACCAGCACAAGCGTTGTAGACGGCTGGGGAATAGGAATGGCATGTCTTATGAAAAATTCATAATTCCTTGTCGGTAATGTCTTATATCCCATGAAAATGATTGCTATATTCCATCATTTTTAAAATATGTCAAAGGTCAGGTTTGAAAAGGAATGTTACATCCTATCTAAAGAAACAAGTTGAATGGTTGTCATGACTCTGTATCAGGAAAGTCATACATCTGATAACTAAAATAAAGTAGATGCCATAATCCATTTAAGGAGGTCTTATACTACAACCAAGAGATGTCAAATGTCAATGTCTGTTAGTTTTGAGAAGGAATGTTATACGACTTACATCCTATCTTAAAGAAAAATGCTAAAGAAAAGCCAATGTCAGAAAGGTCTTACATTCAATAGTAAAAGAGAAAGTAGATGCCATAATCTATTTAAGGCGGTTTTATACCACTTCTCAAAGATGACAATATGTTTGTCTTAGGAAAGAATGATAGGAGGCTTATATCCTATCCCATAGAAAAAGCTAAAGGAAAGCCAATGTTAGGAAGGTCTTATATCCAATAGCTAGGGAGTAAGTAGATGCCATAATCCATTTAAGGACTCTCTTATCCTACTACTCAGAGATGTCAAATATTGAGTTCCCTTTTCATTAGAAAGGAATGCCAAGGGACTGATATCCTAATTAAGAGGAAAATAGGAATGCTATAGGAAAGCCATGATTCCTTTATCAAGAAGGTCTTACATCCAAAAGCAGAAGATTATGTGTGGAAAAACACATAGAGTTGACAGACTTGTTTTGAAATGTTAGTGTTTGTCGCGCTTAAGTCTTCCGAAAAAAATTTTGTCCATGTTTATCGTTTATTTTGTGTGAAGATCAAAAATCAGTTTTATGTCGTTTCATGAAGTTGAGTTGATGTCATTTTTGTTTATTGTTGTTTGTTTCCCAGTTTACAAACAGGTCATTAGTTTTTTTACTGTCAAGTACCACTTGCTTCTTAGGGGTTAAATTCTTTTTCCTCAACAATCATCCAATTGATAGGATCCTCCAGAATATGTCTTTCAAAAATTCATTTTGAGTTCATGAATTGAGATTAGAATTGGATCCCCTAGATATTGAAAGATATGACTCCAGAGTAAGGTTTCAATTAATCTACTAATAACTCGGTCTTTTACCTTAGATCCCTCTTTCTGGGTCTAGGAAGTTTTCAAAATTTTGATTATATTATCAAAATATTTTTAATTTCTAAAGATATGTCTGAGCCAAATAATAGCCAATCAAAAGGCAAGATCACTTGACTTTTCTCTTTAAGATAATATTGAAAGAATTTTATTAAGACAAAATTTCAAGTTTTATTGATTAGGGGAGAGTTTAGACACCAATTTTTGATTTCATGCTGACCTCAAGCTTTTTCTCATAGAATTACTATATCTGCTGAAACATATTTTAAAAATTTTGAATGTCTGAACTCAAACACCAAATTTTGATTTTATGCTCCCCTCAAGTTTTTTTTTTCTCAAGAAATTGTTATTTCTGGTGAAGCATTTTAAAGATTTTGAATTTCTGAACACCAATTTTTGATTTTATGCTCATCTCAAGCTTTTTCTTTACTATATCTGGTGATTAAAGATTTTGAATGTCTGAATTCAAAGCTTCTTCTTAAAGATATACTATATCTGGTGAAGCATATTTAAGGGGTTTGAATGTCCAAACTACCCTAATTGATGATTCTCAAAAACCTCTTAAGAAAAGTTCAGAGATATTATAACTCACTTGAAAGCAAGGACCCAATCATTTGGCATGTGATTAAAAAGCTAGTAATATCCTTAGATAATTACTTTTACATTGATCACACAATTTTATTTTATTGAAATTTGTTACGACCCAGTCCAAAGTTTTAGTAAAGGACTCAGATATTAGGGCATTAATTTCATTTCCCTCTGAAATCATATTTTTGTCAAAATGTCTGATTATTTTTCTTGGACTACTCCTTTATAAATTTTTTTGTTGAGGAAAAGATAAATTTCGGGGGAATCCATCGCAAAAGTTTTAGTAATCAATGTCAAATGGTGTTAGATTCATTTTATAAACTGGAGTTTGTTATGTTATGTCATTCTTGTCTTGTCATTATGGAATGTCCATCGTGGAATGTTTGTCATAGATATGAAAAATTGCCTGTCATAAATATCATGGAATGTATGTTCAACATAGATATTATAGAGTGTCTGTTTGTCATATCAAATGGTCAATGTGGTGACCATGGGATTCAATTTAGTCTTTTTGGCCAATAATTGGTCAATGGTGTCTACAGTTGACCAAATGGTTAAGTTTGATCATTTTGGTGTTTTAAAATGATAAAATGATTCAATTTGACAAATTTAGGGTTTACACAGATCCACTGGTCCAAATTGACCAAATTAACCATCTGGACTAAAGTTGACTGATTGGATCAACTGGGTGCCAATGTTGACTTTATGGTCAATGTAAAGACTAATAGGTCAAGATTTGACCAAATTTTGGTTGGTGATATGACTTGGGTTTGTCATTCAAGATTTGGGTTTGTCTTATATCCGATAGCTGGGGAGAACATGGGTACTAAACCATCTCTAAAAAATGTCAAATGTCGATATGTCTATTTTGAGAAGAAATGTTATACGACTTATATTCTTTCTTAAAGAAAGAGCTAAAGGAATGCTCTATTTTTGTGTTAGGATGGTTTTATATTCGATAGCTGGGGAGAACATGCATAATAAACCATCTCTCAGAATTGTTAGATGTCGATATGTCAATTTTGAGAAGGAATGTTATACAACTTATATCCTTTCTTAAACAAAGAGCTAAAGGAATGCCCTACTTTGGTGTCAGGAAGGTCTTATATTTGATAGCTGGAGAGAGAATGGATGTTATACCATCTTTCTAAAATTGCAGATGTCGATATGTCAATTTTTTGAGAAGGAATGCTATGCAAATAATATTCTTTCTGAAAGAAAGAGCTAAAGGAGTGCGCTGCTTTTGTGTCAGGAAGGTCTTTTATCTGTTAACTGAAGAGAGAATGGATGTCATACCAACTCTCAGAAATATCAGATGTCGATATGTTGATTTTAAGAAGGAATCTTATACAACTTATATCCTTTCTCAAAGAAAGAGCTAAAGGAGTGCCCTGCCTTCTTGTCGGGAAAGTCTTATATCCGATAGCTGGGGAGAACATGGATACTAAAACATTTCTCAAAAATGTCAGATGTCGATATGTCAATTTTGAAAGGAATGTTATACGACATATCCTTTTTTAAAGATAGAGCTAAGGGAATGCTCTTTGTTTGTGTCAGGAAGGTCTTATAGTTGGAGAGAGAATGGATGTCATACCATCACTCAAAAATGTCATATGTCGATATGTCAATTTTTAAGTGGGAATGCTATACGATTTATATCCTTTCTCAAAGAAAGAGATAAAGAAATGATCTGCTTTCGTGTCAGCAAGGTCTTATATTCGTTAGCTATGAAGAGAATGGATGTCTTACCATCTCTCAGAAATATCAGATGTCGATATGTTGATTTCGTGAAGGAATGCTATATGACTTATATCTTTTCTCAAAAAAAGAGCTAAAGGAATGCCCTGCTTTCGTGTCAGGAAGGTCTTATATCTGATAGCTGGGGAGAACATGGATACTAAACCATCTCTCAAAAAGGTCGGATGTTGATATGTCGATTTTTAGAAGGAATGTTGGATGACTTATATCCTTTCTTAAAGAAAGAGCTAAAGGAATGCCCTGCTTTCATGTCAAGAATGTCTTATATTCGATAGCTAGAGAGAAAATTGTTGTCATACCATCTCTCAGAAACGTCAGATGTCGATATGTGGATTTTTTCAGAAGGAATGCAATACGACTTATATCCTTTCTGAAAGAAAGAGCTAAAGGAATGCCCTACTCTCATGTCAGGAAGGTCTTATATCTATTAATTGAAGAAATAAAGGATGTCGTACCATCTCTCAGAAATATCTGATGTCAATATGTTGATTTTGAGAAGGAATGATATACGATGTATATCCTTTCTCAAAGAAAGAGCTAAAAGAATTACCTGCTTTCGTGTCAGAAAAGTCTTATATCTGATAGCTAGAGAGAGAATGGATGTCATACCATCTCTCAGAAGTATCAGATGTCGATATGTAAATTTTAAGAAAGCATGATATACGACTTATATCCTTTCTCAAAGAAAGAGCTAATGGAATACCCTGCTTTCATGTCAGGAAGGTCTTATATTTGATAGCTAGAGAGAAAATGGACGCCATACCATCTCTTAGAAATATCAGATGACAGTACATCGATTTTGAGAAGGAATGTTATACAACTTATATCCTTTCTCAAAGAAAGAGCTAAAAGAATGCCCTTCTTTTATGTCAGGAAGGTCTTACATATAATAGGTAGGAATGGATAGAGAGAGTATATAGGAACACTTTATCTGGAATTTTTCACTGGGGATTTGATTTAATGTTGATGTCATTCATAAGAAAAATTGTTTATCGTTTATGTCGTTTTCAACTGTTGATATAAATTTTGGAATTTTGGACCAGCGCAAGCATTATAGACTGTTGGGGAATAAGAAAGGCATGTCTTATGAAAAAATTCATAATTCCTTGTCGGTAATGTCTTATATCCCATGAAAATGATTGTCATATTTCATCATTTTTAAAAGATGTCAAATGTCAGTTTTGAAAAGGAATGTTGCATCATGTCTAAAGAAAGAAGCTGAATGATTTTCATGACTCTGTATCAGGAAAGTCATACCTTTGATAGCTAAACTAAAGTAGATGCCATAATCCATTCAAGGAGGTCTTATACTACAACCTAGAGATGTCAAATATCAATGTCTGTTAGTTTTGAGTAGGAATGTTATATGACTTACATTCTATCTCAAAAGAAAATGCTAAAGAAAAGCAAATTTCAAGAAGGTCTTACATCCAATAGTAAAGAGAAAGTAGATGCCATAATCTATTTAAGGAGGTTTTATATCACTTCTCAATGATGACAATATGTTTGTCTTAGGAAGGAATGCTTGGAGACTTATATCATATCCCATAGGAAAAGCTAAAGAAAAGCTAATGTCAGGAAGGTCTTATATCCAATAGTTAGAGAGTAAGTAGATGTCATAATCCATTTAAGGACTCTCTTATCCTACTACTCAGAGATGTCAAATGTTGAGTTCCTTTTTCATTAGAAAGGAATGCCAAGGGACTGATATCCTAATTAAGAGGAAAATAGGAATGCTATAGGAAAGCCATGATTCCTTTATCAAGAAAGTCTTACTTCCAAAAGCAGAAGATTATGTGTGGAAAAACATATAGTTGACAGACTTGTTTTGAAATATTAGTGTTTGTCGGGCTTAAGTCTTCCAAAAAAATATTTGTCCATGTTTATCGCTTATTTTGTGTGAAGATCGAAAATCAATTTTATGTCTTTTCATGAAGTTGAGTTGATGTCATTTTTGTTTTGGTTGTTTGTTTCCCAGTTTCCAAATAGGTCATTAGTTTTTTTAATGTCAAATACCACTTGCTGATTAGGGGTAAAATTCTTTTTCCTCGACAATCGTCCAATTGATAGAATCCTCCAGAATATTTCTTTTCAACTACAAACGGGCCCTTTCATTTCTTTTTGAAGGTTGTTCAGATTGTCTTTCAAAAATTCATTTTGAGTTCATGAATTGAGATTAAAATTGGATCCCCTAGATATTGAAAGATATGACTCCAGAGTAAAGTTTCAATTAATCTACTAATAACTCGGTCTCTTATTTTAGTTCTATCTTTCTGGGTCTAGGAAGATTTCAAAATTTTGATTATGTTATCAAAATATTTTTAGTTTCTAAAGATATGTCTGAGCCAAATAATAGCCAACCAAAAGGCAAGATCACTTGATTTTTCTCTTGATGATAATATTGAAAGAATTTTATTAAGACAAAATTTCAAGTTTTATGAACTATGGGAGAGTTTAGACACCAATTGTTAATTTCATGCTGACCTTAAGCTTTTTCTGAGAGAATTAATATATTTGCTGAAACATATTTTAAAAATTTTGAATGTCTAAACTCAAACACAAAATTTTGATTTTATGCTCCCCTCAAGTTTTTTTTCTCAAGAAATTATTATATGTGGATAAGCATATTAATGATTTTGAATGTTTGAACACCAATTTTTGATTTTATGCTCACCTCAAGCTTTCTATTTATAATATCTGGTGGTTAAAGATTTTGAATGTTTGAATTCAAAGCTTCTTCTTAAAGATATACTATATCTGGTGAAGCATATGTAAGGGGTTTAAATGTCCAAACTACCCTAATTGATAATTCTCAAAAACCTCTTAAGAAAAGTTCAAAGATATTATAACTCACTCAAAAGCAAGGACCCAATCATTTGGCATGCGATTAAAAAGCTTGTAATATCCTTAGATAAATACTTTTACATTGATCACACAATTTAATTTTTTGAAATTTATTATGACCCAGTACAAAGTTTTAGTAAAGGACTCAGATATTAGGACATTAATTTAATTTCCCTCTGAAATCATATTTTTGTCAAATTGTCTGAATATTTGTCTTGGACTACTCCTTTATAGATTTTTTTGTTAAGGGAAAGATAAATTTCGGGGGAATCCATCACAACAGTTTTAGTAATCAATGTCAAATGGTGTTAGATTCATTTTATAAACTGGAGATTGTTATGTTATGTCATTTTTGTCTTCTTGTCATTATGGAATGTCCATCGTGGATTTATCTGTCATAGATATGAAAAAATGTCTATCATAAATATCATGGAATGTCTGTTCATCATAGATATTATAAAGTGTATGTTTGTCATAGATATTATGGAATGTCTGTCATAGATATCATGGAATATCTGTTGTATGGAATGTCTTTCACAAAATGAAATGCCTGTCTTAAATTTCATCAAATGTTTGTTAGAAAATGGAATGTCTATCATTGATGTCATGGAATTTCTGTCTGTTATAGATATTATAGAGTGTTTGTCATAGACATCATGGAATGTTTGTCTGTCATAGATATTTTGGAATGTCTTTCATAGATATCATAGAATATCTGTCATATGGATTGCCTATCACAAAATGGAATATTTTTCATAAATGTCATTGAATGTTTGTTACAAAATGGAATGTCTGTCGTTGATTTCATGGAAAGTTTGTTTGTCATAAATATTTTTAGAATGTCTGTCATAGACATCATGGAATGTTTGTCTGCCATAGATATTATGGAATGTCTGTCATAGATATCATGGAATATCTATTGTATGGAATATCTATCATAAAATGGAATATATGTCATAAATTTCATCAAATGTTTGTTACAAAATGTAATGTCTATCATTGATGTCATGGAATGTCTGTTTGTCATAGAATGGAATGTCTGTTTGTCATAGAATGGATTGTCTGTCATAGAATAGAAAGTATCTTGTAAACATCATCGAATGTTTGTTACAAAATGGAATGTCTGTTTTTGATGTCATGGATGTCTCTCATAGAATGGAATGTCTATCATAGATATTTTGAAATATCTGTCTGACATATATATTATAGAATGTCTAATGTGAATTTCACAGAATGTTTGTTGTGAATGTCATGAAGTGTCTGTTGTGAATATCACAGAATGTCTATTGTGAATGTTATGAGATGTCAATCACAGATGTCATAGAATGTCTATATGGTATGTCGGTCACAAATGTTGTGGATAACTCTTTTTATCAAAGAGTTGAAATTAAGTAAGATAGTCCTATTTGTCAAATAATAGAATACCATAGAATGTCATATCTAGGTAAGATAATCCTACGTGTTAAAAGATATAATATTTTAGAAAGTCCTGTTATTTTAACTCTTAAAGTCATAGAGTTAAAATTTGGGTCATTATAACTCTAAATGTCATAGAGTTAAATTTTGGGTCAGATAATCTTATATGTCGAAGGATAGAATATCTTAGAATGTCATGTTATTTTAACACTTAGAGTCAAAATTTGGGTAAGATAATTCTATCTATCAAAAGTTTTAATATTTAAACTCTTAATGTCAAAGGGTTAAAATTTGGTTTAGTCTAATCTATTAAAAGATAAAATATCTTAGAATATCATGTTATTTTAACTCTTAATGTCAAAGAGTTAAAATTTGGGTAATATAATTTTATCTGTCAAATGATAGAATACTTTAGAATGTCATGTCATTTTAACTCTTATAACTCTTAATTTTAACTCTTAATGTCAAAGAGTTAAAATTTCAGAAAGATAATTCTATCTGTCAAAAGATAGAATATCTGAGAATGTCATTTTATTTTAACTCTTAATAACATAGAGTTAAAATTTAGGAAAGATAATTTTATCTATCAAAAAACAGAATATCTTGGAATGTCTCGTCATTTTAACTCTTAATGTCGAAGAGTTAAAA
Organism: Phalaenopsis equestris; assembly: GCF_001263595.1. Taxonomy (NCBI): domain Eukaryota; kingdom Viridiplantae; phylum Streptophyta; class Magnoliopsida; order Asparagales; family Orchidaceae; genus Phalaenopsis; species Phalaenopsis equestris. The sequence goes on from NW_018245680.1 coordinate 24,329, forward strand.
TTTGGGAAAGATAATTTTATCTGTCAAAAGCTGAGGATATCATTTTATTTAACTCTTAATATCTTACAATTAAAATTTAGGAAATATAATTCTATCTATCAAAATATAGAATATCTTGGAATGTCTTGCCATTTTAAATCTTAATGTCAAAGAGTTAAAATTTAGGAAAGATAATATTTTCTGTCAAAAGGTAGAAAATCTTGGAATGTCTTTTCTGGGTAAGATAATCCTTTCTGTCAAAAGATAGAATATCTTAGAATGTCATTATATTTTAACTCTTAATATTGTGGAGTTAAAATTTGGATTAGATAATCATATCTGTCAAAAGATAGAATATCTTAGAATGTCATGTTATATAATGTCGCAGAGATAAGATAATCCTATCTATCAAAAGATAGAATATTATAGAATGTCATGTTATTTTAACTCTTAATGCCTCAGAGTTCAAATTTGGGTAAGATAATTCTAATTAGCAAATGATAGAATACCTTGAAATGTCATGAGCTTTTAACTCTTAATGTTATAGAGTTAAACTTTGGGTAAGATAATTCTATCCATCAAAATATAGAATATCTGAGAATGACATATCATTTTAACTTCTAATGTAGAGTTAAAATTTGGGAAAAATAATTATTTCTGTCAAAAGATAGAATATCTTAATATGACGAATGAATGATTTAACGAGATATGAGGAGAGAAAACCTCCCCAGCGGAGTTGCCACTCTCTTGATGGCACTCAAAACTCGTCATTCACGGCCGCCGCCAATTCTCTCTTTATCGGATGCGTCTCTTTTCAGTTGAAGGAAGTCGCCACTCTGTTTATCTATTTTATTGTCCTATTCTCCAATTTACCTTAATATTTTGGATCAAGTGAAAGATCTTCTGGTATTAAAGAATCAGGAGAAAGGAAAAGGAGTAAATAATGATAGAAAATAAGAGAAATGTTGAGTGGTAAACTTATGAAGAAAACTATAGAATATCAGATTCTCATATAAGGAAAACCACATAAAAGGTCTGTAACTAAGGATTTTGGTTGATCAACTATTCTAAATTCTTTGTTTTCCTATAGGAGCGAACTCTTATAGCTAATTACATCATAGGTAATTCTAGATTTACCTAAGAAAACTCCTGATTAATGTTAACACTCGTTCTTCTTAAATTGTCAAGGTCACGAAATATCAAATGTTTATTCTTAGGGTAATGGATTCTAAGAATCTGATTCTACCCTAAAGGTTTTGTTCTGTTCATGTCATGTCATGTTGTTTTGTTTTTGTTTATGTTTTTGTCATGTCGTGTCATTTTGTTTATTTCATTTTGTGTCGTTCAGTTTTGTTTTGTTGACTTGAAATTTTGCTTCTGGATGTCATTCTGAAAAATAGAGTTAGCACACTCTATAACATGCAAAGGAAATTTAAATCAAAATTTTGTTTTCATGTCTCTAATACTCAAAATAGAACACGATTAGCATAAAATCATGTTTTCAGATTTATCAGTTTTGGTTGGTCATTAAATTGGTTGAATAATTTTAAACTAACCGGTTAAGATATCTATGGCTCTGTTTTCCTGGGGCCATAAAATATTCAAATTTACTTAGTTTGAAAGGTGTTTAAACCAGGACGGAAAGATTCTTGTCAATAACCAAAGATTGCATTGTCCAAGAAATCTTCGTAAATCTGAACGCAGCTGTTCTAGTTTAAGTTTTAATGTCTTTGAAGAAGAATTTTATGTTGTTTATGTCTGTGAATTGGATTTTGTGATGTCATTTATTTTAGGTCATATGTCGGTTTGATCAAAAAGAGTTTAATTTAAACCTAAGATTTAGATTTAATGTTGATGAAACTAAAGATGATTTAGGTCAATGTAGGTAGAACCTACAGCTTCAAGTCCAATGTGAATAGAACATAAGATGTTCTAGGTTCAATGTAGGTAGAACCTAAAGATTGGAAATGTTTTAAGTCAAATGTGAGTAGGTAATTTAGATTCAATGTAGGTAGAACCTAAAGATTTGAAATTTTTTAAGTCCAACGTAATTAGGACTTAAGATATTTTAGGTTCAATGTGGGTAGAATCTAAAGGTTTAAAATGATTTATGTCCAACGTAGGTAGGACTTAAAATATTTTAGGTTCAATGTAGGTAGAACCCAAGGGTTTAAAACGATTTAAGTCCAATGTAGGTAGGACTTAAAATATTTTGGGTCAACGTAAGTAAAACCTAATGTTTTAAAATGGTTTAAGTCCAATTGAAACTTTTTAGGTTCAATGTAGGTAGAAACTAACGGATTAAAAGTGGTTTAAGTCCAATGTGAGTAGGACTTAAGTTAATTTAGGTTCAATGTAGGTTGAACCAAGGGAAAAATGGTTTAAGTCCAGCGTAGTTAGCACTTAAAATATTATAGGATAAATTTTGGTAGAGCCTAAATTCAATTTAGGTTCACTATTGAACCTAAGATTTGAAATAGTCTTAAGTCCAATATGGTTAGATCTTAGAGTTGAGTTGATTTAAATTCAATGTTTGTTGACCTTTGAGTTTATGTTAATTTAGGTTAACTTGAGTTGAACCTAAGAGTTTGAGTTGGATCAGGTTCAAGTTGGGTTGAACTTAAAGGTTTGAATTGAGTTAGGTTCAAGTTGGGTTAAACCTAAGGGATTGAGCGGGGTTAGGTTCAAGTTGGGTTTAACCTAAGTGTTTGTGTTGATTTAAGTCCAAGTTGGTTTGAACTTAAGAGTTTGGATTGACTAGAGTTTAATGTCATTGATGTAGTTAAGACTTAAGGGTTAAGTTAGGTTCAAGTTGGGTTGAACCTAACTGTTTGTGTTGATTTAAGTCCAAGTTGGTTTGAACGGGTTGAACGTTGGGTTGAACTTAAGAGTTTGAATTGACTTTACACTAATGTAGTTAAGACTTATGCGTTGATTTCAGTTCAAGTTGGGTTGAACCTAAGTGTTTGTGTTTATTTAAGTCCAAGTAGGGTTGGACTTAAGAGTTTGAATTGACTTAAGTCTAATGTACTTAAGACTTAAGGGTTGAGTTAGGTTCAAGTTGGGTTGAACCTAAGAGTTTGAATTGACTTAAGTCTAATATAGTTAAGACTTAAGTGTTCAGTTAGGTTCAAGTTGGATTGAACTTAAGAGTTTGAATTGACTTAAGTCTAATGTAGTTAAGACTTTAGGGTTGAGTTAGGTTCAAGTTGGGTTGAAACTAAGAGTTTGAATTGACTTAAGTCTAATGTAGTTAAGACTTAAAGGTTGAGTTAGGTTCAAGTTGGGTTGAAATTAAGATTTTGTGTTGATTTAAGTCTAATGTAGTTAATACTTAAGGGTTGAGTTAGGCTCGAGTTAGGTTGAACCCAGGAATTTGAATTGACTTAGGTTCAAGTTGGGCTGAACCTAAAGGTTTGTGTTATTTTAAGTTCAAGTTGGGTTGAACTTAAGGGTTTGAGTTGAGTTAGGTTCAATTTGAGTTAAACCTATGGGTTTTATGTTGACTTAGTCTCAATTTGAGTTGAACCTAAGTTAAAGGTTTGATTTAGATTTAGTATATGTCGAACCTATGATTTGGTTAACTTAGGTTTAAGTTGGGTTGAACCTTAGTTTGAAGTTGAGTTAGGTTTAATTTAGGTTGAACCAAAAGTTGATGTTGACTTAGGTTCAATTTAGGTTGAAACTAAGTTAAGGGTTTGATTTAGGTTCAGTATAAGTCAAACCTAAGTTTTGGTTAACTTGGGTTCAGTTTGGGTTGAACCTAAGTTCTAGGTTTGATTTGGGCTCAATGTGGGTTGAACCTAAAGTTGGATTAGACATAATTGGGGTTAGGTCTAATTATGGTTTAGAGGCTACTTAAGCCTAATTTAATTAAGGCTTAAGGATTAATTAAGTCTAATTTGGGTTTGACTTAACTATAGTTTAAAGATTGTTTAAGCCTAATGTTAATAAGGCTTAAGGATCAATTAAGTCTAATTGAGTTAGACTTAATTATTATTTAAAAGGTTTTTTAAGTCTAATGTAAGTAAGGCTTAAGGATTAATCAAGTCTAATTATGTTAGACTTAATTATAGTTTAAAAAATTGTTTAAGTTTAATGTAAGTATGGCTTAAGTGTTAATTAAGTTTAATTCGGTTAGACTTAATTATGCTTTAAAGGTTATTTATTCCTAATGTAAGTAAGACTTAAAGGTTATCTAAGTCTTATTTGGTTAGACTTAATTATGGTTTAAAGGTTGTTAAGCCAAATGTAAGTAAAGCTTAAATGTTAATTAAGTATAATCGTGTTAGACTTAATTATGGTTTATGGGAATTCTTAAACCTAATGTAATTAAAATTTAAGTTGATTAATTATGTCTAATATGGGTCTAGGGTTAATTAAACCTAATGTAAGTAAGAGTTTAATTGATTAATTAGATCTAATTAAGGGTTAGACCGAATTATGGTTTATGGTGTTAGACCTAATGTAGTTAAGGCTTAACAGAGTTTAATTAAATCTAAATGTGGTGTAGAACTAATTAGGATTTTTTGAGTTAAACCTAATGTAGTTAAGGTCTAATTATGGTTTAATTAGGTATAAATGTTGTTTAAACTTAATTATAATTTATGGAGTTAAACCTAATGTAGTTAAGGTTTGACTAGGTTTAATTAATCCTAAATGTGGTTTTAGACTTAATTAAGATTTAAGATGTTTGGGTTTAGCTAAATGGATCCTAAGTGTCTTTATTTGGTTTACCCTAGATTTAGATTAAATCTAGGATGACTAGACTTGAATGTTTTGTGATTTTGAGTCTATGTGGTTAGACTCAATGATCTTTGAGAAGATGGGTAGAACCTATGTCATTCAGATTTAAAGATAAGCGTATGGTCAACGTTATATGTCACAAAACGGCTAGTGTCCAAGCCTAAAGAAATCTAGGGTTAAATATGTAATTTTAGTTTTACACTTTTGACCCTAGAGATGCAATGTCATTTTAAATTTGTAAATTGTTAGAATTTATTGTTTTAGAGTTCAGAAATGTCACTCTAAGTTTTCTAACCATTTCTGGTTTTAATTTTCATTTTATTAAATTTTTAAAATTATTTTAAAGATAATTACAAAAATATGATAGAAATTAACAAATTGAGCCATAGGGAGTATTTCTAGCCTTGGAAAAATCAAAGAAAGTTTCTAAGCGCTTAAATATAATTATCTAAAAGTTTCATAATTTTTGAAGTTATAAATAATTTTAAATAATTAAATTACTCCAGGGAGTAATTAATTAATTAAAAATTAATTATAATTTATTAAATCATAATTTCATGTCCTTAATATTCTACTCCATATTCTACTCACTGTTATGAGTTTAGAGGTACTTTTGTTTTATTTTTTTTATTTTTGTGTGAAAAGATATCAATTTTTGAAGTTTTTAAGGTTTTTATGTTTTAATTAAGTCCTAACTTAAACAGAAATTCTTCCTGCTGTCGCTTGTCCTCGTACCCCTCAAAATGCGCTTGATCTGTTGTGGAGCTTAGAACACGGGATTTGTCTAGATTAAATTGGAGCCGTCCATTTCCAAAACACGAAAATGGACGGTATCAGTTCATCTCCTTCATTTGGTCATTTGCAGTGGACCATCTACCTTCTAGGGACAAATTCTCACTCATTTCTCCATGAAATCGAGTGAAATTTGTTTCTATAGCTTCATCTTGAGAGGGTGAACCTATCCATATGGTGATGTATGGGTTGTGAAATATTTCGTTTCATAATTGACCAAAATTGAATGAGATTTTGGTCATATGAACCATACCTTTGCCTGAATTGATGAATGCTTGATTGAAATGGTTTTGAAGCTTTTCCTTGAGCTCAGTAAGCCTTGTCCAAACTCAATTGGAGATGAAATTGAGTCTAGGTATTAATTCGATCGATGTGGGTCACAGTTTGGTCATGAGGTAGGTTAGAGCCTATGGAGTTGGCCAATTTCGATCGGGCTTGTCTTCATAGTGATCAGGGATAGATTTAGGATGGTTAATTTGAGGTATTGAAAGGTTTCATTCGAAATCCAAAAATGGTACTATTTTTGGGTGAAGAAATTCGAGAGGGTTGATGGATTTTAGGGGTTGAATCCAGAGGGAATCATCTGCCTAGCTGATGGGGAATAAATTTGTAGTTGATGGTTTTTTTAATTAAGAAATGTATATCACTCCCTCTCCATGGAAGCTTACGGGTTAGCCTATGTTAGGCCTTAAAAGAGCCATGGTTAGCTTTAGGTTCATTTGTGGAAGTTGTTACCTAATGCCATAATGGCTGAGGATAGAATTTCAGCTCTAGGATAAGCTTACTTCATCCTCCCACAGTTAACTCATGTTGGGCTCACTTATGGTGAAGGTTTGATCCAAGATTTGACTTCCCCTCATTGGATGGTCTATGAGGTGGATAGGATTTGTTAAGGCTTGCTGAATTATCCTTCCCCATATAAATTTTACAAGTCATGTAATGGATTTGTAATGGAGTGCCACATAAGTGCCACATATGCTCTTCTTATATGCTCTTCTTCTCCTCTCTTCCACGAAGATGCATTTTTTAGACTAATCATGAGGGGAGGATAATGTGGATAAGAGTTCTTTCTTACTCGATGATGTGGGAAGGTGCATGATGACACAACCATATCATCCTTAAGCTTTTTATGAAAGAATGACACCTCTTTTATCCTTTCTTGATGGTGTTTAACCTTGGTCAAAAGTCATGGTTTTTGGATTAGTGGAAGTATTAATTATTTCATGTTGAGTCTAATGGGTCATGGGTGAACCATTGGTGACTCCCATAAATTAGATTTATTTTTTTTTAAAAAAAATCAATTATGGGTTTTTAATGTCATATGTGATGTCATTTAATTTCGGTTCAAATACTCATAAATCCATTTTTAATTAATTATGTAATTAATTAAAATGTAAGAAATTATAACATTAACCCATAAATTGGTTAGAATGATCTTGAGTGTTGATCATTTGACTAATTTCATCAATTTAGTCCAAAATTGAATATTTTGTACCCAAGTTGACCAATTTTGACCATAGTTGACCAATTCTGGTCTAGGGTTGACCAATGTGACCTACCTAACTTTTTCATGGTTGGGTTAGTTATGGAGTCCATGGGTTGGTGATATGACCTAGGTTTGACCAAGGTTGACCCAAGTTGACTAAGGTTGACCAGAATGGTCAAATTCACCATATGGTGTTGTCTTGTCATATGGTGGTCATTTGGGTGTGATCAAATGGTCAATGTGGTGAATATGGGTTTCAATTTAGTCATTTTGACCAATAATTGCTCGATGGTGTCTATAGTTGACCAATTGGTTAAGTTTGACAATTTTGGTGTTTTGAAATGATCAAATGATCCAATTTGACCAATTTAGGTTTAGACTGATCCAATGGGTCAAATTGACCAAAGTTGACCATTTTGACCAAAATTGACCATCTCGGTCAAATTTAATCAATTGGATTAATTAGGTGTCATTGTTGACTTTATGGTCAATGTAATGACCATTAGCTCAAGAATTGATCAGATTTGGGTTTATCATCACTGGTCTGATCATTTTAAAATCTTGCCATTGCTGACATCCAAACATGATAAGTTGAGAGTTAAATCAATTTTTAGGGTTTTAGTCCCCCTAGATATGTCCAAAGAGGTCAATGTTGACACACCCTTTGCCTTAATGATCATAGTGATCATTTTCAAGTCTTTTGAAGATGTCTTAGGATCTTGAGTCATAGGATTACTCAGGCTATGTGTGGTATGTAAATGTCATTTTAAGACCTTCACAAAAAGTGAGGTCAACACTGTCCTCTGTGGGACTAGCTCCTGATCAAGCTGACCTACTAAGCCACGCTCCAGGACAAGAATTTCCTTTACGTGTACTTAGAGGTGCAACCCTCTCATAGATCGTACGGGCGTAGCTCCTCCAGCTCCTGATCTGGTCAAAATTTGTATGGCATCTTGTTGTTGTCCATCCTTCTGAAAGTCATAGACACTCTGCGGAGTCGTACCCCTGGGATGCAATGCTGGCGAGGTATGCTCTATTTCCTTTGAGAATTAGCACTGAACCTATCAGTAGTGGAATTTAAACGGATCCCCTAAACTCCCAAGGGTTAATAACATCGATTTCTTTTCCGAATAGTATATTTCTCTTACTCATGAAGGACACCGTGCAGAAAGGTCTCACGAAATCATGATGGACTATATGCGGGGGAATACAATCTCCTTCATAGTAGATATTGAGGATACAAATATTTGGAATGCAATTAGCTGGCAATATACTCCATTTAACCATCTTCTTGATCATCCTCTTTATCTCGGAGGGCATGGGGTCTGCCTCATCATTTCTTAAGATGCCTGGGGGATTCCCTTGTCTATCCTTAGTGAAATTATAGCAGCAACTGCATTGGACGGTTATCCTGCCTTTTCCTCTCATCCACATTCGTGGCTCAAAATAAGTTCTTTCCATCAGCAGGCTACCCTGACCACTGTCTCTTAGATAAAATATTCAAAGTAGAATTCTCTTTTCATCACTTTTAGAAAAGACTCCTGTGTACAACTCCAGGCCTTCCAAAATATTTGTTATAAATCCTCAGATTTCAACATATAATTTGAATTCTCTCCTCTTAACTTTGTTTATTCTCCGATTTTGCTGTGGGGATCCTTTGACATCGTTGAGGCGGCTCCCTCATATTCTCTTCTGTAGGATACCACATCTGACTTGGCTCTACAGGTAATGGAATGTAAGACTCGGTATCCGGGTAAATTGTCTCTTGGCATCTCGTGTCAGTAGCTAAAAATTCTTCAAATGAGCTTTAGAGGTCTAAGTGTAGAATGTTGTATGTCGGACACTCCACGAATGCCCCTCCTGTTGATGACTGAATATGAACTTCAACGTTGCACATTGGGCAACTCTTGTAAAATTCATCAGGTACTTTAGATTGTACTTGCTCTCAGGAAATTCAGGCTCATCATTCGTAGCAGACGGACTGGCAGAAGTTTCCGTCATGCAAGGGTCGTAAATTTTTTCCTTAGGAATCGAGGTAAGTAAATTTTCCCCCTATTTCGGACATCTTCTTTCTTCATGTAGAAAAGCTATGTGCCTGCGATGATTGGCATTTCAGTGTTGTGTTCTTTTTAACGGTGCATCAGGCAGTCTCCCATCGTCATTGCTGACTAAGTTTCCGGTTGGTGTGGTTATTATGGATGACAAATGACTAGTTCCCTGCATTGGATTCTATTGTGTTACATTTTCTTCCTCTTAGGAGAGGAGTCTTATTTTGTACCAATCCTCAGAAGCAACGGTAACCCTTCCTTTTCTTGACGGCTAACTATGCCCATCAAGGTACCCTCACAGTTAACATTGACCTGACCAAAGTCCAGCTCAAAGTCTATGATGCCGCCCCGATATGCCCTTTCATCGTTGAGTGATACGCATAAAAAAATGACTACTTTTTCATATATATTGTATGCTTAATTTTAATAATTTTTAATGATATTACACTTTAAAGGAAGGTATTTTGTAAATTTTTGGTTTCAGGGACAAGAAATGGAGTTTTGGAGAAAAGGAAACAAAAATGGTACAATTTGGAGCAAAAACGAGTAAGAAAGAAAATTATGTCCTGGCACATTTCAATATGTCTTTCTATGCTTAATCTCATTTACACTTCTCCCACATTTTTTAATGAAGTTACACTTTAGAGAAATGTTATTTTCATGTTTATTTTGTAGGTCTATCTGTTAGGAACAAAACGCAACTGAAATGGGGCAAAATGAAGCTAAAATGGAGCCATATAGAGTGAAACAGTGGACCTATTGTAGACTAGTGCCAAAGGAGCCAAGACTAGAGTCGACGGCGTCCAAATCTAGAGAAGCGAACAAAAGTGGCGCCGACTGCTCCCGCAATGGTTATAGACCAATTTTTGGCAAATTTTGATGTTCTAGAAGACTCCCAAGTGATTCAAACACCCCATGAAGTGATTCAATCCATCTAGACAGTTGGAGAAGGCTCTTGAATGAAGAGTTAGCAAATTCATCTAGACAGTTGGATGAATAGATTTGTCTCTTGGGAAAAAGGAGGGAATTTGTGTCTCTTTAAAAAAGAGGGCTTGGCGCCTCTCATGCGTGTGCGTGTGTGGGGGTTTGTGTGTGTGTGTGTGTGTGTGTGTGCGTGTGTGCGTGAGTGTGTGTGAGTGTGTTGTAGAGTAAATTTTTTTGTGTGGAGAGAATTTTCTGGAAGAATTGTAAGAGGAGAAGGAAGGTGAGATGTTTCTTGTTCATTACACTTCTAAGAGAGAATTTAGCGTTGATTATAAAGAGAGAAAGTGCTACAAGGGAACTTCGGGGGATTTTCTTGAGGAGGAGTCTAAGATAAGTTGTGTTTTTTCATTTCTTTATTTTGTAAACTTGTTTTTATATATAAAATATATGTTTTGTCGTATCTTACTCATGAGTTCTGAGTAGACTTCTTTATCTTTCTCCCTACTCTGAGATATAATGAAATGAAGAGATAATTTGGATGTGTCATTTTATAATATAAACTAAATTATGATGATTTTTCCACTCCATTCTTAATTTACTTTTTGATCTGGCCAATTGAAATGTTAAAATCTGTTGTGCAACATATGATCCAAAAAATGGAGTATGAGTTCTACAACAGAGTGAAAACCACATTTAATTCCATGGAAGAGTGTTTCATTCATGGAATTAGGTGCAAATAAATAGGTAAATATACATTTTGGGCGTAGAATTGGAGATTTTAGAGTGACAAACTAAAGTCCTCAATTTGGTCTTAGTGTTCAAAGGAAGGGAAGTGGGAGCTCTGAAATGAGAGCTAGTATCCTCCGAGCCTAATCACGGATTTAGGGACTAAACTTGATATTAGTCAATGATTCTCTATAACACTTAATCAGGGTATAAAATTAAAATTGTTACTATTTGGCACAATACAAATTCAAACCATTTATCTCTATCATTAACAAAAATTTCATTGTAGTGGGAAGGATACTTTCTTAAATTTGAACTCTTCATCACAAAACTTTGTTTAGTCTTAGTAAATTTAACATTAATGTTTATAAATTAATTTAGTGAACTTAGTTTCGTTAGCATAGATTAAAACCACTTTAATCAACCTTCCAAACTAATTTCTTACAGTAGTAGACTAGAATTAGCCTAAGGAATTTCTTACCTCGCTTCTTTATGGGATTGATACTGGGATTTTTAAAGAATGCCCTATATTACTGGAAGTGATACGTGCACTTGTATAGAATCGCTAGTGTGTGAACTATTTTATATATTTTATAAATATTTTGATTTTCCACATTAACTACTTAATATAAATTGGGTCAAGTTTTTTGTCATATTTTTGAAAAGCTAAATTACTGCGTAATTTTGGGACGGTTCAAGTACTTGACACTGTTATCGTGGATTCAATTTACATAAAAAAATACAGAAAAACAACACACACTAGGGGCACACCAAGCTTTTTGCTCTTTTCCCGGGGAAGCTTGGGTAAGAACATTAAGAGATTTTTAGTTAAACTTGTAAGACTTACATTTAAAATTTATAGTATTATTATATAGTGCTTAATTATTGTGTGTTTATGTTAAAGAAAATCCAAAATACCAAAAATATTTTTGATATCTATCCTATTAATTTAGTCTTTAGATTTTTATGTGTAGTTCAGGAGCAGCAGACCTTGAATTTTATAAGTCAAATTTAGAGATAACTTTTGGGAGAGATTTGAGAAAACTCCATAAATTTAATGTTAAATGGCGGATCGACGATATAATGAATATTTAGATTTAGATTATAATTCTTGTAGCTTTGAAAGAGTAAACCCCAATTGAGTGGCAAATTTTTGAAAAGATACGCTTACAATTTTTGTTTCTTAGAATGTAGATATTGAGAGAAAGTTGGATCAATACATAGAAAGATATGGCCATGAGATACATACTTCTTATTTCGATTATTACAATCCAGGTTAGGAAAATCATTTAAAATTTAACAGGAATAATAATTTTGGAGGAGAAAATCCATTTTAGGAAGATAATCAATTTAATCAGACATACAATTGGAATAATCATGGATATTATAATAATGAACTTTCTTTTTCTCATAATTTTAATTTCAACCAAGAGGATGTAGAGAAGGATTTATTAGAAGAGGTTGTTATTCAAATGGAGAGTGAGTTGGAGTGTCAAGGGACCACAATAAGGAATATGGAAAACAAATTGGGGAAGATTATTAACTTAATTAATAATCTTCCTTAATTTAACTCCAACCCACAAGACGAGACGAAGGAATTAATGTTAGAAGAGGTTGTGAATCAAATGAAGAGTGGGTTGGAAAATCAAGTGGTCGCAATAAGGAATATAAAAAATAAACTGGGGTAGAGTATTAATGCAATTAACAGTTACCCCCCAGAGATTTTACCTAGTGACCCTGAGATAAACCCTAAAGAGATGAATGATGAGCAATATAAAGTTATCAAACTAATATTTAGAAGAGAATTCAAGGATATGTTTCAAAAGAACTTTGAGTTAAGAAATGAGGATAAGGAGATTGAAAGACATATGGAAAAACTCCTTACGGAATTAGAAAAACCTATTTCTTCAACTAAGATAAATATAGAAACACCACCTCTACCATTTACTCAGTACCAAGGAGAAGAATTGAAATACAACACTGAACAAAAGAGTAACCAAGAAGAATTTGATCCAGAATCTGAATTTTCTAGAGTCAATCTGATAAAAAATTGGTGAGATCATGAAGTATCTTATAAAGATCCATTTTATATAAAATTTAAGGATGATATTAACATGAAAATTGAGAAATTACTAGAAGAATATTGGATCTAGAAAGAAGTATGAGAAACAAGGATATGAATCAATCTTAAATGGAAGAGATGAAAGAAAAATTTAAATTTGAGGACTTTTTAGGAATCCCTGGATCTGGAAAATATTGAGTGATTGATCATGGATTACTTAAATGGATTACTTAAATGGAATTTTGATTAAATGGAATTTTGATCTAGGTAGAATAATTTGTCAGGCTGACGACATTAAACAAAGGGTTTTATGGGAGGCAATCCATATTTATTAGTGTGGTTTAATTTAGTGTGCTTGAGACTTATGTTGTTTAGTATTGTAATGTGTTTGTTTTAGTGTGGATTGATTAGTTTGATTGATGATTGGTAGATGTTTGAATATTTAATGGTTTGATTTACTTTTTGTGTGTCATGAGGGAAGTGCTTTCTTAACTTCTTATTATGGTTAGACTTGTATGTGCTCTTGTAGTAGTTGGATTGGCGAGTCCACTACAACTCGGGTCTCACATGGACTTGAGTTTTTCAAGAGACATCATGAATTTTAACAGTGACAGTTACATCTCAACTTTATTACTTCCTTCCTTTGACCTTATTTTCAATTGATAGGAGTAGCTACCCTATTTGATGAGTAACATGTGGATGATATTACACAATCCTTATAACTGCTAGAGGTGCTTAATTATGGTATCTGGTGATGCCTTGAGTTGGTGCGCGAGAACCGGTATATCAGTGATAATCTTATCTTTGGGATTAGAATCTATAAAACAACTTATAAGTACCCATTATATCTGTGTAGTGATTCCATTAAAAATTAGAAGTAAGTTAGTGTGATGCGATGAGCTAAAGGAAAAATTGACATCATTTATCATGTGTGTTTGTGTTTGTGTTACAATAATATAAAGATTTGGAGAGCACATAAATATATATATTCTTATGATGATACCTATCCTGCTTGTTGGACCTTTCTTTCAATTTTATCAAGCATGTTTAGTTTAGATTTACTTTCTATTACATGTTTTCTATCCTGATAAATAATTATAGATGTTTTTTATAGAAATTTTTGGTAGAAAAAATTTCTAAACTATTTTTCTTCCTACTTATATCTTCTGTATTAAATGTTATACATGTTAAACATCAAGTTTAGCGGTAGGAAGAAAAATAAAATTTTAAAGTGAGTATACTTCCTTTTAGTTTAGTATTATTGCATGAATGTTATAGGCTATATTTACTTTCTCCTGCAGTCATTCTATCTTGATAATGAATGTATATGAATTTGATAGGACGTTATAGTTGTTAGTAGATTCAACCTTTACTTTTTCTTCTTGCTACATTTTACGGAATTGATTGCAAAATAATTAAAAATTTAAGTTTGGGGGGAAGAAAATTTTTTTTAAAAGAATGAAACTAAATTTTATTTGTACTCAATTAGCTATATTTTAAAAATTTAATTTAACATGACCTTTGGTATTAGAGGCTAACTTTTGATAACTATATTTGTGTTTCTAAATATATAATACACTTAAATAAAAGTTTTCAATAATGAAAGTTGCTTCTAAACTTAAGATATTTGGTACAAAAGATAAGACTATGCTTTTCCTATTTAAAGTAAACAAAATTATACTTTTGAAGTATTAAGAATCTTAGAGTTTCACGTAAGAAAAAAAGAATGAGGCTTTATGAAAAAATCTTCAAAGCAAATATGAATTTATAAAGTGAAAGACTGTGAAAAGTTTTTAACTTTAAGAAGAGGATAGTGAAGTTCAAAATTATTAAAGGAAATCTAGATATAGTAATCCTCACATAAAAAAAAAGAAAAAAAAAAGAAAGGATTAAAAATGGATTAAAAATGATCATGATCCTAAAAGAAAATAAAGAAAAAGAAAAGAAAAGTAAGTGAGGAGAAGCTTGATAAGAAGCATAATAAAAAATTGGCTTCACTTGAATCAACTTGAGGAAGAAGGCTTTATTAAAAATTTTAAACTTGTATTTGAGTATTAGTTTCCTTACTAATAAAGTTCTTATGAAGTTCTTTTTCATATGGATATTCTAAGTGACTTTAATATGAAAAATTGCAATTCTTCTTGAAACGAATAGAGAATCAAAAATCTTAGACTTCATTACCAGATGTTCTTATACTTTTAGTTTTGACTTAAGTTAAAAATTTTTCTTAATATGTGCTATTATATTTAGTAGACAAATTTATAGAAATTTAGAAGTTAAACACTCTACCATTAGTCATAACTTTTATGTAGTAAATATGTTAATTGAGGACAAGTAATAGTAAGGTTTAGGGGATTTTGATACACCTAAAAAAATGACTACATTTTCATATATATTTTATACTCAATTTTAATGATTTTTAATGATATTACACTTTAAATGAAGGTGTTTTGCATATTTTTGGTTTGAGGGACAAGAAATGGAGTTTTAGAGAAAAAGAAGAAAAAACAGTACAATTTGGGGTAAAAACAAACAAGAACGAAAATTCTATTCTGGCACAATTTGATATGTATTTCTATGCTTAATCTCATTTACACTTCTCACACAATTTTGAATGAAATTACACTTTATAAAAATGTTGTTTTCATGCTTGTTTTGTAGGTCTATCTGTTAGGAAAGAAACACAACTGAAATTTGGTGAAGCTGATCTAAAACGGTGTCAAACGGAGTGAAACAGTGGAGCTACTGTAGACCGGCGCTGAAGGCACCCAGACCATTGCTGACGAAGCCTGAGTATAGAGAAGAGATAAAAAGTGGCGCTGACGGCGCCCAAACCAACGTCGATAGTGCCCAAGACGGTTACAGACCAATTTTTGGCGGAATTTGATGTTCTAGAAGGCTCCCAAATGATTCAAGCACCTCATAAAGTAATGCAATGCATCTAGACAATTAGAGAAGGCTCTTTAATGAAAAGACATGTCTTTTGGATGAATAGATTTGCCTCTTGGGAAAAAGGACGGAATTTGTGTCTCTTTAAAAAAGAGGGCTTGGCATCTCTCTTGCGTGTGCGTGTGTGGGAGTTTGTGTGTGTGTGTCTGTGTGTCTGTGTGTGTGTTTGTGTGTGAGTGTGTGTGAGTATTTTGTAGAGTGAATTCTTCTGTGTGGAGAGGATTTTCTGGAAGAATTGTAAGAGGAGAAGGAAGGTGAGAGGTTTCTTATTCATTACACTTCTAAATTCATTACACTTCTAACTTCTAAGAGAGAATTTAGTGTTGATTGTAAAGAGAGAAAGTGCTACAAGGGAACTTTGAGGGATTTGCTTCAGGAAGAGTCTAAGCTAAGTTGTTTTATTTTATTTCTTTATTTTGTGAACTTATTTTTATATATAAGTAGGTGTATGTGTTTTTTTGTATCTTCCTCATGAGTTATGAGTAGACTTCTTTATCTTTCTCCCTAGTCTGAGATATGATGAAATGAAGAGATGAAGAGATAATTTAGAGATAATTTGGATGTGTCATTTTAAAATATAAAATAAATTGTGATGATTTTTGTACTCCGTTCTTAATTTACTTTTCAATTTGGCAAATTTAAATGTTAAAATCTATTGCAAACCTTATGATCCATGAAATGGAGTACGAGTTTTACAATAGAGTGAGAATTATATTTAATTCCATGGAGGAGTCTTTCGTTCATGGAGTTTGGTGTAAATAAATTGAAAAATATACATTGTTGGGCATAGAATTGGAGATTTTAGAGTGACAGAATAAAATCACCAATTTAGTCTTAGTGTTTAAGAACTAAAGTGAGTGTTAGCCTTCAGAGGAAGGGAAGTAGGAGCTCTGGAGTGAGAGCTAGTATCCTCTCAGGCTAACCAAAGATTTTGGGACTAAACCTGAGATTAGTCAATGATTCTCTATAACACTAAATTAGGGTAGAGAATTAAAATTTTTCCTTTTCGGTACAATACAAATTCAAAACATTTATGTCTATCATTAACCAAAAATTCATTGTAGTGGGAATGATACTTTCTTAAATTTGAACTCTTCTTCAAAAAGCTTTGTTTAACCTTAATAATTTTAACTTTAAAGTTTATAAATTAATTTAGTAAACATAGTTTCGTTAGCATACATTAAAACCACTTTAATCAACCTTCCAAACTAATTGCTTATAGTAGTAGACTAGAATTAGCCTCAAGGATTTCTTACCTCACTTCTTCGGGGGATTGATATTGGCTTTTTAAAGAAAGCCCTATATTGCTTGAAGTGATACGTGCATTTGAGTAGACTAGTGTGTGAACTATTTTATATATTTTATAAATATTTTGATTTTCCACATTAACTACATTATATAAATTGGGTCAAGTTTTTTGCCATATTTTTGAAAAGCCAAATTACTGCGTAATTTTAGGACGGGTCAAGTTCTTGGCACTGTTACCGTGGATTTAAATTTACATAAAACAAGTAGAAAAATAGAAAACACTAGGGCCACATCATTGAGCGCGAGATTCAAGCCATCCTTGAAGGAAAAAATTAGCTCTTGTCCTGACATTTTTTTTACAGATGACATGAAAAACGTTAGTGTGTTAAAATTTAGCGGGAACAAGAACAGAACAAAACAGTTATTGGACAAAAATTTAATTGGTAAAGGTGAAAACTTTTTTAATTATTATCTTCTTTAATTTTAATGAAATGTTAGAATTAAGAAAAACAGAAAAGAAAAACAATGAAGTGAGCAATTTCAAAATTTTCATTTCATTAAGAATAATCCTATTATCTTATTTAATTTTAGTGAAATGTTAAAATTAATAAAAACATAAGAGAAAAATAATGAAGTGAGCAATTTCAAAATTTTCATTTCATTAAGATTAATTTTATTACAAAATTTTCGACCCAGTAACAGATGCTTGGCCAAATAAGTAAACCCATAGCAATCAAAATCTCAAAGTCTTATTTCTAGCAATGTCAAGTTGTATAGTATGTCTTCAAATATAGTCTATTGATTTTCAGCATAGGTCTCTCGCCTTAGAAATCCACCAGCTGGTAGTCTCCTCCTGAATAGACCTTTTCTTCGGTCCTGACTGGTGAGCACCACACAATCCTGCATGTACTTCCTTGACAATATTATGTGCCTCTACTCTATTTCGACATCGCAACCACATCTGATCAAATGATATTCTATAGAGGACATCACCCACTAGATCATATGACATAGTTATTCTTGTGATGTGATATGCCTCGGACTTGTCCTCTGGCAGCTTTCCAATCTACAAATATTCTATTAATGGCTTACGCAATCTTGATTTGATATCGATAATTACAGACCTCACTCCTTCCTCTTTTTCGACCTTGTGTAGATTGTTGAGGTCAATTTGAGACAAAACACATCTTCCTTGTACTATAATATTAATGGAATTCTCAAGTGGACATGCCAGCTCCTTAGCAATTTTTGCTAGAGCATCAACAGGGGCATTATCTCCCCGAGGATTCCAATAGAGAGTCATACTAAGAATATGTTCAAGTAGCTTCATTATATACAGGTGGCATTCTGCTAGTCTCAGCTTTAAAATCTTGTATTTCCCGACAACATGTTGGATGACCAGTTATGAGTCACCATAGATGGCAATATCTGTTATATCCATTGAGATTGCCAACTTCAACCCAGTAATTAGTGTTTAATATTCTACTTCATTGTTGGTGCACATCTCTGTCAGGTGGTAGGAGAATCTCAGCATACCCTTATCTGGCGTAATGAAAATCAGACAAATTCCTACATTGCTTGGTATAAGTGTTCCTGATCCTTTGTCTTTTGTGGCTGACGAAGCTCCATTGAAGCACTTCTCCTAATGTTTGGCACTGGATGGTTCTACTTGTAGTATTTGTTTCTTTAGCAATTCCTTGTTGAGTGGGGACCCAGTTGGAAGTGGGTGGGCTACGAGAAAATCTGCAAAAATCTGTCTCTTGATAGTGCGAAGGGGAAAAAAAATTATTTCAAATTGCAATAAAATCATTGACCATCTTGCTAAACGTCCGGAGAGTGTTGGTCGGGTCATCAAATATTGCAACAAATTAAGTTTTGAAATAGGGGTAATATTATGAGAAAGCATGTAATTTCTAAGCTTTTGAGCGATGAAAATTAAAGCTAGACAATGCTTCTCAATAGGCGGATACTTTACTTCCGTCGGTATTAGACATCGACTCAAGTAATAGGGCGCATTTTCCTTACCCTCATCATTGACCTAAGCTAGTAGGGCTCCGAGAGAGTCGTGTAAGGCCACAGTATAAAGTATCAACGGTTTCCCTGGGATAAGGGCTGCCAAAATAGGAGGTTTCATTAAGTATTGCTTAACGTTCTTAAAGGACCGCTGACATTTCTCTTCTCAAATGAATTTGGAGTCCTTTTTAATTAATGTCGAGAAGAGCCGACACCTACCTGAGAGATTAAAAATAAAGCATCTCAGATATGCCAATTTTCCTTCGAAGGTACGTAGTTCTTTCAAAGTTTTGGGAGGAAGCATTTCCAAGATAGCTTTAATCTTATCCGGGTTGATCTCGATTCCCTGATGTTGAACATTAAATCCTAGAAATTTCCTTGAGGTGACGCCAAAGGCGCACCTTAAGGGATTCATCTTAAGATTATATTTTTGTAATCATTCAAATACGATCCTCAAATCATACAAATGGTCTATTTTCAATTTTCTCTTGATGTCAAATCATCCACGTAGCATTCCACTTGGTTGTGAATGAGGTCGTCAAAAATCTTCGTCATAGCTCGTTGCTATGTTTTTATGGCATTCTTTAACCCAAACGACACTATTGTGTAGCAAAAGATCTCAATCAGTGTAATGGACGTTAGAAATGCTCCATTTTCTGGAGTCATCTTGATTTGATTATATCCCGACAATCCATCCATTGAAGAGAAAATTTCATGTGTTGAAGTGATGTTCACCATTATTTCTCGTATCGAAAACGAAAATTCATCTTTTGGACATTCTTTGTTTAAATCTGTGAAGTCAACACATACATGGATCTGTCCTTTTTTCTACTAGCCAATATTGGCTAACCATGTAAGGTATTGCTCTTCTCTTACAAAGTTAGCGTCTATTAACTTCTTCACCTCAGCAATGACTTGTTGCTCTATTTCAAGGAGCATTCTTCTGAGAGCTTGTTTCACTGGGGTTATATCTTTGTACACCCTGAGTTTATGGACTGCAACTTCTACTGATAATCCTGGCACTTCATCATAGCTTCAGGAGAAGCAATCTTTGAATTCTGACAATAACTTGATCAATTCGAAAGATTCTTGGTTACTGAGTAGAGAACTTATAAATGTTGGTCTGGGTAGCTCTTCCAATTCTTCAACAGTTGATTTAATTCCTTCATCAAATTCTAGCAGGCCATCTTATATTAGTTGATTGGTTGAATCATCCTCCACATTAAGGCAACCCTTTTCCGACTCACTAGTAACAACCATACAAAATTCTGAATCGTCGACTAGTCCCACTATACCAAATCTTAGACCTTCTTTTGAATTAGGAGTTTGACTTTTAACATTTCATAATTTTTCAAATTAGGAGTCATCTTTTGGTATTTATTTTAGCAAATATTCCTATTGAATCAATTTTGTACACAAGGAGAAAAGTCACCAAAAGGTAATTCCATTATAATTCTCATCCAAATTTACATGATCTTTAAAATTAGCAGAAGTAGAAGCATGATAAAACTTGATCAGCTTTAAACCAGCTCTACAGACTTCCTTGACCCTTAAACTCTCGACCTTTTGAGGGAGAATCAGAGTCAGGGTCATAGCGTTCACATAGTGCATGATCCGATCATACATTGTTTCGTATTCGCTTTTCTCTACATCTTCAAAGGATATCTCGTATTGTGGTTTCTTCTATTTTATCATCATCATTTCTTCCTAGGAGTTTTCTTCCTTGTTGATAGTTGGTCTAGTTCGTTCAACAATCGTGTTGGTTCTTCTTCGTCCACATCCCCGAACTCAATCTCAAGTGTATGGGCTAAGAGAACCCCCACCTACTTGTTGCAAAAGAGTGGTGGAAGATTGCTGAAGTGGAGTTGAATGGCTTTGCCCTCGTGATCCTTCTGAATCTTTACTTTTACTTGTCACCACCTCATGAGAGAAGACAATTTTCTTTGAGTGCGCGTAGTAAGTGGCGTCCTCGTGAATGTCAACTTCATAAACTGAAAATGGTTGTAAATCTCCCTTGATGCAATGTTTTTGTCCTTCTTTGAAATACTTAATGCATTGGAGTAGAGATGACAAAACCATGTTGTGTTCGTGAATCCATGGTCGACCAAGTAGAGCATTAAAAGAGGTCTCAACGTCGATGATATGGAACTTGGTAGTTGTTACTAATTCTACAACTTTTATAAGTAATGTAATGGATCCAAGGGCTTTCTTTCCCTTTTGGTTGAATCAAGCAAAGCTATAATTAGTGACTCTCTCATCTTCTTTGACAGGATTAGAGCATCATAAATGCTTAGTTTGGCTGGCAACCTCCTAAGATAAGATAGCACTTTATAATCCACTTTATATAACCCTCTAACCTTTACTTGTTTCTGTGTTTCTTCCACTGGCGGAGGTGGAGGGAGCTCTCTTGAGTTACTATTTTCTTTACTTTATCTATCGAAGCTGTTCTCGTGGATAATACCTTTTTGTTCCTTAATTTCACTTGTGTGATTTCCTCTTCTCGAGACGCTGTAGGCAAAACTTTTGGTGCTTCTTCTTCATCTGAAAGATCTAAATGAAAAGCAAGTGGTGCACTGTGGCACTCGAGGATTGGTTCCTCACCCCTGGCGCTATTGTAATCGATATTGTCGATAGCTTCTTCAATCTTGCTAACGGCTTCATCAAACTTAAGTACGATTTGAGGATTTGTTTGAGAATTGAGATTGAAGTTAGATTGATAAAAATTAGATACGTTATCACTAGAAATAGTTAAAACATAGCTGAAATCATAATCATTATATTCATAAGACCCTCGAGGGGCAAAAAGATAATTATACATGGTTAGGGGTTCAAGGATTTTCTTTCCCAAATTTGAGACAACCAATCTAACAGAGGCAACCCCTATCTGACCCCTTGTTCTATCATTCTTCACGACATCACTATATTCTTTGTCTTAATGTGGCAATTTATCTGATGAAATCTTCATCTTGGGCTGAACAGGTTGTCGACTCTGGATGACAGCATGCACTGAAGTAGTCCGAATCTGATTTAGTTTTTTCTTGGATGACTTGTTCCAAACTGTACTCCAATCATCGTTTTTTGCATATCGATCTATTAGAACAAATGGCTCGGCTGAAATTATATTCATGGAACCCTTTTCATGTTCTTTTAAATATTCATTCAGGATTATTATGTTTCATTCTTTAAGGTTCTTCTTGAGCCAATCCTTAAAGACGAAACAATCCTTTATAGTGTCTCCACGCATCCTATGACACGGGCAATAATTAGGTTGATACCTTTTGTCGACCTCTTTAGGTTTCTTTGGATTTGGAAATCTGAACTCGGACTTCTCAATAAACTTCTGAACATTATGGGTATCACTTCAGCTTGGAAGGAATACACCATTTTTTTGCATTGTGACAGGGACAGATGCCTCCTATTCTCTGCTCGATATGATCCTCCCAGATGCGGTTGCTCGCTAGACTGGCAATACTGTTGTGTCTGTTGTTGAGCATGTTGTGATGATGACTGAGAATCCTGACAAGAATTTTTTTCTTGTATCTTCATTGGTTTTTTTCCTTTATCAACTATCGCCACAGTCTCAGACTTCTTCTCAAATATTTGGGCTATTTTGGTCTTTCTTGATTTCTCCTGAGAATCCATATGTTTAACTTCCTCATGTAGATTGCTTGCTTTGCTGAGTAGTTTCTCGAACGACTTGATGGTGAGTCCCTTAAGCATGAAACCTAATGGCCCGTGGATGCTTCTGAGTTGGATCTCAATCGCATGATGTTCCTGTAATTGAGGTTTGCATTTCATGCTAAGGTTTCTGTACCTCAAGATACAATCCACTAGGGCCTCGTTAGGCTTTTTCTTCTCCACCACGAGATCTCCAATCAAAACATGATGTTACACTCTAGAAAATCTCTTCACGAATAACTGTTCTAATTTGGCAAATGTCTTAACTGATCTATTGGCTAATTTGACATACCAATCAAATGCGATTCCTAACAAACTGCTGACAAACTGGTGGAAAAGAAAGCCTTGTTACTTCTGGTGTTACCACAACTAGTATGGAAATGTGTTGAATGCTGCCTGGATTTCTAGTCTCGTAAAGTATCTTAAAGTTTGGTAACAAAAAACCCTTAGAATAGGGTACGACATCAAACTCTTCCGGATAGGGTCTACCCTTCAAAATCAATGCACCACCCGTAGATTGGGCTAAGGCCTCCTAAACTTGTTTGACCATTTGTTTAAATTCTTTTTCTGGTATAAAACTCAATGGAGAATTCTTCTTTTGTTGATCATCTCTATTTGCTGAGGCAACTTCCCTCCTTTACTCAGTGATATGTATAATCTCCATATGATTAACTTCCAAAAAGGCTAACCGTTGGGGTTGAGACTGTCCATGAACTGTAACAATGGCGGCTATGGTAATGGCCTTCTCTTTCATTCTTTTCTCCATTTAGCTAATTTGCTCATCTCTCAGGAAGACAGCCTACGCAGATCATCTATGTCGTTCTCTTAGACGAGAGGTTGAGTGTTGCGCGCAGATGCAGTGACTCTAGTTTCAATAACATGAATATCCATAAAGTCTTCTTTGAGGTAATCGTTAAAGTAAAAATATTCATCATCAACATCAACAAAAACTCCATGTTCTCAGGCTAACTCAAAAATCTCGACCCTGGGCTTCTCAACCTTTTCTTTAATTATTGATTCTTGTATCATCTTAAGATCTGGGTAGGGACTCTGCTAAACATCCTCTATTGGCTTATCCAACTTGGTAGCAATAGCTGCGATGATGTTAGATACTTTGAACCCTTGATTCATTCCACGATCCTACCCTATAGGCTCACTGAACCATATTGGCACGACAACCTTAGGTACCCATACCCTTTTCTTCAATGGTGATGTCTTGAGACTGGGTGACTCAGTAGAGGCATCAGCACGTTGGAGAGAGGCATGCTCCTCATGGTGCAAACCAGATACATTATCGAGTAACCTCATCATCTTTTCCTTCAGAACTTTAGAGACGTCCCTATGACTGGTAATTAGTAGAATTCTTGGAACCTGACGTGACCTAACCAGTCGACAGCCTGCGGGTTTTGGAGGAGCATCAGTAGAATTGGCAGTGAAGATGGTAGTATCAATTTTGTTTCCTAGTCAGAACCTAATGGGAATGGGAGCAGATAAAGTTTCAGTTGATCTTTGAGCTCGTCTGGAAAATCTGACATCTCTTAAAATTTCTTTCTTCATGTAAGGGGATACTGCACATCCCACTCGTTTAAGTAATTCAGTGACAGAACAACCCTCTTTCGTAGCTAGTCTCTGGAACACTGTACTGACTCGGGTGATAGGAGTGGGTTCTCTCTCTCCCCACCATGTCCACGAGGTATCGGTAAAGTAGCAGCAATTTTAAGGATACTCTCGTACCCATCGGTGTCCATTAAAGGATGGAACCTACTTCCTTGTAAAAGTGGATAGATTTTTTATAATTCCAATTCCTCCTGGTGAGGAATTTCAGCAATAGACATTTCTTCATAAATATGGGCTTTAGCCGTCCTCCATACCTTTCGACTATGGTTTCTCCTTTGAGATAGAGTTAATGGCGCAGTCTTCAAACTTGATCTAATTTCAAACACTGATGGCGGGATGGTGAATCCATCGGTTGTATCTTCAATGATCTTGACCTCTTTTCCCTTAGCAGAAGTGGGAATAACAGGCTTAGCAAGTTCTAGGACAGTAGTCTTTACCTTCTTATAATAAGGGAAATCCTTTGGACATTTCAGGTTGGACTCAGCAGACGGCTTCTGAACTTCCAAAGCGATAACTTTCATTATGACAGGAAGCCTTTCTGAGTACGACTTCAAGTTCATCGAATTCGGCTTCAAACTTGATGGTGGGGGCGATGTTGCGGGCATCGCGGCTCATTGGCAGGTTGCACAAGAAAGTGAGCGTAGGGAACACCATTGCAAAAACTTCAAAAAGAAAGCTCTGCGGTTAGCTATTTGGCCAATACCTCGTAACTCTAGTGCTAGCACTAAAATTAACAGAGGTCAATTTGTAGACTAGGTAAGTCTTTATTTAATTTATGAAGATTTTAAAATTTAGTAAAAATAGTTTGAAAGTAGAAAGATTTAATTACTATAAGAAAAGTTAAGGGACAAGCACAACATGACACAATTTTATTTAATTTGCCAAAAAGCAAATCAAACTCTAAAGGGAAAGTGATGTTTAGGACCTAGTGCGGGACAGACTTCACAACACACAATGCCTAGGCAGAACTAGCCCGACAACACACCTATTGAGAATCTGACCCCACACAAAGATTAAAAGTTCTAATGAACTCTTGAACCTCTCTGTTCAAAGTTGGTTGAACAAACATTCCTGATGTTTGAAAGAGTTGACCATACTTCCCCAAGAAAGAAATGGGTGAAGCATGCCAACTGAAGAAGGGTAATCTATCCCATAAGGGACATGAACACATTACCAAAGTATGAAGACAATATTCTTTGATTTGAATGGAGAGAGAAACAATCCCCAGCGGAGTCCTCAGAAGCTGGTGGACACTTAAAAGTTGAGAAGTTGCCCGTTGGAAGTTGTCGATCGCCGCAATCAAAATCTCATCTCCCGCTTCAGAAAGGCATTTAATTCACACACACACTCACACACATATATATATAAGTTTAGAAAAATATGAAATCAAACTGATTCCATATCTTTTATAGTTTAAATGAAAGAGCACTACACCTCAAGCTATGTATCTATCCCAAAAGATAAACACATACCTTGATAGTGAGGTGCAATTAAATAAACTAAAAAATATATCTATCTGCTTGGTATGCAAAAACCATTTTATTTATAAACTGACAAGTTCCCATATTTAATATGAAAAATCAACTAGGGTTTATATTAAGTTAGGTTCAAAAAAGCTTCTTACAAGGGTTAGCCCCTATAGTTAATTACATCTTAGACAACCGAAGTCACCTAAAAAAACTCTCAATAAAAATTAATGGATATTATCTTCAAGGAGTCTCGGTGACTTCCCATATTCCACCAATTGTAGAAGTCAAAGGAGGAGACACTATATAGGACTTTTCAAAGAGATCAAACAAAGAGGTGTGAAAGGGGAATGGTTTAAATTTGGAACACATATTGTAGAATTCAAACATATTGTAGAATTCAAAGGAGGTTCAAAGGAGGAGACACTAAGGGATGTCATAGATTCAAAGAAGAGTCTCGGTGACTTCCCAAGCTACCCTATGGTTTGGCTTCAATTTGAAGGAGAAATATTTAAATGTTCCATCCTTGATAGTGAAGCGCAATCAAACAAACTAAGAAATATATGACCTATGTTGGTCTATAAAAACCATTTTGTTTATAAACCGACAAGTTCCTCTATTTATTATTAAAAATTAAATAGGGTTTATATTAAGCTGGGTTCAGTATAGCTTCCTACAAAGGCAAGCCCTTATAAATAATTACATCTTAGATAATAGAAGTCACCTAAGAAAACTCTCAATAAAAATTAAGGGATATTATCTTCAAGGAGGTCAAAGGAATAGGACTTTTTAAAGAGATCAAAGAGATCGGACAAAGAGGTGTGACAAAGAGGTGTGAAAGGGGAATGACTCAAATTTGGAACACATATTTGTAGAATTCAAAGGAGGAGAGACTAGGGGATGTCATAGATCCGGAGAAGAATCTAGGTGAATTCCCAAGCTACACTATAGTTTGGCTTCAATTTGGAGGAGAAATGTTTAAATGTACCATTATGCTAGTTTTATTAATTAGGGCTTACATTCGTGTAAAACGATCATACAAATAGTCTGGAATATATGAGGATTTAGGTTGTGATGAAAGATGACCTCGGAATCCTAAAACGTTTTAGGGCTTATATTGTGTAGCAGAGTTATGCAAAAGCCTAAAGATAAGTTGAGGATTTATGTCACACTAGGCGGACAACCCCAAAGTCCTATGACTTGGTTGTTTAATTTTAAAGAAAGAATGGTTTAGCATATGTATATATGTTTTGTTGTTGAAGATGGTCGTGCTGCCCACAATGTAGCTCCAAGCTCATTCTCATGGTGAGATTAAGTTTTATGTGTGAAGTCTTGATGTCAAATCAAATGTCCTAAGGTTATGGTTATTTAAATATTATGAGGGATGTTAAAGTTGGTTAGAGCGACACCGGTTAAGATCCTATAGTTCCCTCGTTCCAGCACCACTATTTTCTTTCAAATTCACTTTGTTTAGATAAATTTAATAAACTTAACTTAATGAGTTCCATAATTTCATTTAGATCGTGAGAAATCTCATTAGCAACCGTAGGTTACCTCCTCTAAGGGATTCCCAATCATCAGATAGAGACATTCTATTTTGGTTACAATTTTTTTTTGTGATGTTTGTGATTAAATTTTGAGTTGTTTTATATTGAAAATGTTGTGGCGGTGAATTTTATCTTGTTTAATTTTAAATTTTTGTTTTGGTTGTGCGGCTATTCTAACGATTTTGGTTTTGGCATGCAGGGTGACATCTTTATTTAACATGCAAGTTCGAGATAAGAAGTACGGATAGGTAAATGCAATAATTTGGAAGTGTACCTGTTGATTCTTCTCGTTCGTTTACCTGAAAGGTGGACTTTGGCAGTGTATATATATACTTTTGCAAAGAATTGAAATTTCTGGAGTAGATAAAGGTATAGCTACCAGATCCCAAGTTACGACTTTATTGAGCCTACGGAGATCTTAGTGGGTGATTTTAGAAAAAAATATGGCGAGTTCAACTTGCCCTTCAAAATATCCAAAAGATTTCAAAGTGTTCGGGGAATGTCCCTGAACTAATTTGAGGATCTCTTGAATTATTTAGAGTTCATTTAGAACTTCATCATATTGTTCCACTAATCATCCAAGGTTAGAGTGCGACTACCCCGTTGCCGAGTGAAGCTGGATAATTCAATTATCCCAAGGATAGGATACTTAATCAATTTTATACTTTACTTTAAATATTACACGGATGAATGCCCTTAAGGCAAGCTCAATTCATTAAAGATTTTGTGCTCATAACAAATGGGCTCGAAGTGCTTAGAAGGTATTAATCATTAATCATTTCTAAACTCCAATGAATAGTTTTAAATATTAATTTTAGCTCACTACCAAGCCCTTAACAATCTCAAAAAGGGGAAGTTGTAATTGTCAAAAAAAAATTAATTTAAATGATAGGTATCCTTATCAACAAATCATTTATCACCAATCATAGGCTAGAAGTAAGTGAATTATCATCTTCCTAATTTAAACCCATCACTTTAGGATCATTTAATTTTTGCATAACTTCCAAAAATGTAATTAAAGAAAAATAAAATTTTATTCTTATGATGCAAAGGCATCGAGTTAGCTTTAACTCATTGCATTTCAATCATCCAATATATTTATTAAGGATCAAGATTACCCATGCCCAATGGTTAACCCTAAATTCTGTAAATTCTGGTTAAGGCACCTAAGGCACCAACAACTAAAATTACTATCTTGCCCTTGGGGCTCCTCACCTTATAATTCGTCAAGCAAAATTCAGATGGCCTTGATAATATTTTAGTATCATATCCATGGATTAATCAAAATATCAGGGAGGAAAGTATGATTTTTCAAAATTTGATTTAGTTTAAATAATTATTTTAACTCAAAATAGGATTTTTCAATGTTAATTTATTTTGATTAATCAAGATGAAGTTTTAATTTATGGGAAATTTATTGGATGTTTTCCTAGGTCATAAGAATACTTCAACAAAGTTTTATGATTTTTTAAATAATAATATTGTAATTTATATAATTATTTATAGGTCATTTTTAATGATTATTTAAATTCAAAAATATGTTTTAATCATCAAAAATCACTTTTGAAACTTTATTAAACCCTCATAAGTCCAAGAAACTTAGAGGAACAAATTTTATATCTTTATGATTTAAATTTAATTTATTATAAATATTTTAGTGAGAGAATAAGGAAAATACATTTTAGGCCTTTAAAAAATTACGTTTGATTTAGAAAAACCAGGAAAAATATTTTAAGGGGTCCCAAGTGATCAAGGAATGATTGCACACATGTTGAACTATTCTTTTTATTTTTGAAATTTTTTATTATTTTAATTATTTTTAATTCAAATCATACTTTAAAAATAAAATATTTTCACAAAAATAGCTTTTATTTTTATTAAATGCCCCTGATTGTAAGGAACCCACAAAACTATTTTTCATAGGTTTTCTAAGCTTATTTAATTTACTATAATTTATTTTATGCAAAAATACTATTTTTAATTACGAAATCTACTTTAATGGCCAAATCAACTTAAATAAATTTGAAATTTTTACAGTGAGTTGAAATGATTTTTATGAGCAATATGGAATTGATTTTGTCAATTTTTAATTTATATTTAATTTAAATAAATTAATACAATGTAAAAAATATTTAATTAATAACAGAAATATACAAAATTATTCAAATAATCACAACATTTTTCATAATCTCTTCTAACCACAAGAAACATAACCAATTTGATCCCATGATTTTTTGAGGGATATTTTAATTCATATGATTAAATAAGGCCAAAATAGCCACTTAGGCTTAAAAATTAAGGTTAGAAACACAGAGGTGCTCTCTGACTTTTAAAAAATCAGAGAAGATGCCCTCTACAATGATGAACCAACCTTAAAAATTTCAAGCTAAGGTGATCAATATTTAATCATGATGAATTAAAATACATCAAAGAGTATTTAATTAATTAAAAATCATATAAATGGAAAATATTTTTTGTTTAGTCCACATTACTCTCCTCTGTTCATTGAGCAGGAGGATATTTTTATTTTATTTTTATGATTTTTCTACACAAAGTTATGATTTTTCAAAGATCAGTCATTAAAATAAATAAAACATTCCTTTATTTATCTACTTATCTACGCGGCGCCACTTCAACTTCATCTGCTCTGAAGTCCCCAAGCAGCAATCCGCCATTTGAAGTTGCCAACCACATAATTTCCTCTTCAGCCCGCCTTTTCGCTCCATCCACTCGTCCGACTTGATCTCATCCTCCTACTAAAAAAGTGCGCGATCAGATGGCTCTCTGTCATCGTCCCCGATAGCTAGAGCCTGTGACCTGTAAAACTTCTAGACTTAAGATCTCGCATGATACTCAACCAAATCACATGGGATTTATTATTACACCCTCATCTACTCAAGACAAACCTATCTATAGGGGTTGATCAAGCATGAAATCAAGCCATTACACATGGAGAATCAAAATGAGCTCAATTTTTGGTTGAAATTTAATACCTTTGTCTGAGAGGGGAGGCCTCAATCAGATGGTTTGTGGTAGCTTTGATTGAGTCCAATGAGCCTGCAGATGAAGTCTCAGGCCTTGGTAAATTGTCTAAATATGATTTCAATCAAAGTTGATTTTAGGTGTTAGTCTAAAGCTTTGTTAGAGCCTCTCTATGATGGGGCTTCCATGGGGAATCAACTCCTCTCACTGTAGGGATGGTGTGTGCACATTTAATTGAAGTTTGGTGGATTGTGGAAGTGTGGGAAGATTTGTCCTAGTTTTAGGGAAAACTTTGAACTCAAAATGAACACTTATAGTGGGAACCAGAGGGGGAAAATGGTTGCAATGAGCTTAAGAGCTCTTAGAGAGCGTCTGATAGCAATTGGGCAGAGTTTCCCCAAGGAAATTGGATTGCTCTATATTTTTTTTCGTGGGAGGGGTTTTAAATAAAATGGTTTAGTGCGGCTGCTAGGGCCAATTAGTAAGTGCAAAATGATGTTTATGTGGAGGGTTTCAAAGTGCTAAAGCAAATTGGAAATGGATAGCTGAGATGGGTGAGTTTGGACTTGATTTTAGGCATGGGAGCTCTTGGTTTTGGGGTTTTCTGGCCACTAGGTTGGCTGGCTAGAGCAGAGGAGGTGGTCAGGCAGTGAGGTGAGCCAGGGGGAGGGTTAATTATGATTAACCACTAATGGTTTAGCATGATGGTGGAGATATTTGGGCATAGAACCAAAAATGGGATGAAATCCCTTAATTTGGGGAACCATTGGTCCATAGCTTACCTTGGCTTATTTAGGTGGGTTTATTTTGGTCACTAGGGCATACTTTGTGGTTGTGGTGTCATTAATTTGGTCAGTTTGGCATGACTAAGTCAATTTTGGTGCATGAGTTCAATTTGGGTCAAATTATCTTGAAGTTGGGTTTGGGCTATGCTAGCCATGATATTGAGCCTAGTTTATTTATCCATTTGGTGTGGGTGATTGTCATGAAGGGATTATAAAAGATTTGGAGTGATCTTGAATTGATTTCGAGGTTCAATTTGAGGTATTTTAAGTATGCGATCAATTTACGGGATGTTGGGTCAGACTTAGGCTTAGGTTGGGCTATAGTTGGGTTAAGTTCAAATTAATGGTTGAACATGATCTATTTTAATATCATGAAGAGTTCTCAACATCAATTGGGTGTCCATTTTAGGGTTAGGGTTAGGGCATTCAATTGGGTTAGGGCATTCAATTTAGTGGAATTTGGGCATGTGGCTAAATTGGGGCAATTTTGGGGCTTTTGAATTTGGGTTAAAATTTAGTAGAATTGAGGTTTGATCAGGGCTAATAGGGGGCTCAATTTGATTATTAGGAATGTTAGGAAGATTTTGGGATCCAAATTGGGTCAATTGAGTGGGCTATGAGGTTCAATTAGGGGAGATTGGGTCTTATGATCAAAATTGGGGGCTGTTTTTTATTTGAGTTAAAATTGGGCTCAAATGTGGGTCAAATGGACTTCAATTTTATTTTAAAT
Source organism: Phalaenopsis equestris (assembly GCF_001263595.1). Taxonomy (NCBI): domain Eukaryota; kingdom Viridiplantae; phylum Streptophyta; class Magnoliopsida; order Asparagales; family Orchidaceae; genus Phalaenopsis; species Phalaenopsis equestris. The sequence goes on from NW_018245680.1 coordinate 56,107, forward strand.
GATCATATGCATGATTAATTTGAGGTTAGAATTGAAATTGTGGAACATTGGAGTCAAATTAATGGACATTTGGGGTGAATTTGGAGAAATTGGGCCTTTAAGGGAAGTTTGTGGCTTTTGGTCAATGTTGGTCAAATTGATCAGATTAGTTTTAATTGAAGGGTCCAAATTGATTTTGGACACATTTTAAATGATTTTGAAGGTTGGGAAAGTTTGTGCCACCAAGGGTATTTTTGTAATTTTGGCAAATTTAGGGGGTATTTTGGTAATTTTGGAAATTTTTGGTGGTTTTGAGTAATTTGGGTAGTTTGAAATGGTTTGAAATGATTTTAGAACAAATTTGGGTATATTGGGTGAAATTGGGATTTTTGACCAAATTTAGGGTTTGAGGGTGTTTAGGTAATTTGGGTAGATTTATTTTTTTGGTGGGGGGGGGGGGGGTGGCGCAAAAGCTAAGTTGGTAATTTTGGTGAAATTGGGGTGCCAACCACCCTATATGAGTGTTGGCGCTATTTTGTGTTGGAGGAGTTGCCCGTAAGAAGTTGCCGGCCATCGAAATCGAAATCTCGTCGCCCGCTTTGGAGGGATGTTTTAATTTACATATATATTTAGTTTTTTAGAAAAATATGAAATCAAACTGACACCATATTTTTCATAGTTTAAATGAAAGAGCGTTGTATCTCAAATCTTGTATCTATCCCAAAGGATAAACATAAGAATTGAGGATAAGACTTGATCAAATAAACTAAAGAATATGTGACATCCGTTTGGACTGCCAAAACCATTTTATTTGCCGACAATTTTTTCTATTTAATATGAAGAATTAAAGAGGGTTTATATTAAGCTAGAATTGAGAAAAGCTTCCTATAAGGGCAAGCACCTGTAGTTAATTACATCTTAAATGACCAAAATTATCTAAGAAAACTCTCGATAAAAATTAGGAATATTATCTTCAAAGAATTTCAAAGGGTAGGACTTTTCAATGAGATCGGACATAGAGGTGTGAAAGGGGATTGGTTCAAATTCGGAACATTTTGTTGTAGAGTCCAAAGGCGGAAGAACTAGGAGATGTCATGGATCCAGAGGGGAACCTCGGTGACTTCCAAAGCTATCCTAATGTGTGGCTTCAGTTTGGAGAAGAAATGTTTAAGTGTTTCATCCTGCCAATTTTATTAATTAGGGCTTACATTCGTGTGAATTTATCACACAAATAACCAGGAAGATGAGAAGGTTTAGGTCGTGATGGACGACAAACTTGGATTCCTAAGACAAGTTAGAGCTTATATTGTATCGCATGGCTATACAAAGGCCTAAAAATAAGATAAGGATTTATGTTGCATAAGCAAGCGACCTCGAAGTCCTATGGCTATGTTATTTATATCTAAGGAAGATTGGTTTAGCTAAAGAAGATAGATTTTGCTGTTGAAGATGGTCGTGCTGCCTACCAAACTCTTTGCCGTGATGAGTTTGAGTTTTCTAATGTGTCAAGTTATAATGTTAAATCTGGTGGCCATATGGTTGAAGTTTTTAAAATTTTATGAGGGCATATTAAAGTTGATTAGAGTGACACCGGTTAGGATCCTACGGTTCCCTCGTTTCGACACCACTATTTTCTATTGGATTCACTTAGTCCAAATGAACTGTGGCAATGAATTTTATCTTGATTGATTTTAGTTTTGGTTTTGGTTTTGGTTTTTGTTTTGATTTTGGTTTTGGTTTTGTGGCTATCCTGATAGTTTTAGTTTTCATACAGGGTAACATCGTTGTTTAGCATGCAAATTTGAATGTATAAAAGTACAGTATGAAAGTACAAGAAAGACAATGTTAAAAACTGTAAAAGCGTACCTGGAGAGTCTTCTCATTCCACCACCTGAAACTCAAAAGGCATGTTAAGGCAGTTTATATGAAACGGGGAAGTAAAATTTTGACGACCTATCTAACCCTAGGTCACATCTCTATGGGTCCTTAGGAGTTTAATTAAGGATGATGTTGCCAAGCATGATATATTAAGTTTAGTAGATCTCCGAGGTATCCAACAGTTCTAGAGAAAGAAGCAGGTTTGTGCTACTGTCTCGCTGCCTGGAGGAAAGTCCCGAGTTCTTTTAAACTTATTATGTTTCTTAATAATTCATCCTATAAATATATTTGGTGCTCAGTGAGCATTGATGTCTCAATTATCCCTAAGGTAAGGTAATTATCATTTGTAATTTAATTTTGAATATTATGTTGATGAAGACCCTTAAAGAGACAAGTTAGTGTTATTGGAACACTTAGCCAAATTTTGGTCCTAATTGGGCTTGTAGTATCTGAAAAATGTTCTAATTTTAATTAATATTTTTCTAATCCTCATTTAAATGAAACTTGATTTAGCTTAAGTCACTACTAAGCCCTAAAGACTTAGGAGAGTGTCTTCGTTTGTTTTGAAAAGGTTAAGCTTTTGGTGGTCATGATTCATTATTTGAATTTCATTTATTTGAATTTCATTTGAATGAATTTCATTTGAAAATCAAATAGGGGTATTCAATTGATTAATTATTGACTTCAAAAGTCATACCCCTAAATCCTGGATTCATTTTATTTTAATAAACATCCATATTTTAATGATTTAGAAATTTATTAATTTATCTTTTCAAAGTGAGGTTGGCTTCTACCAATTAACCCCTTGTGTTTTAAACATCCAAATAAACTGATTAAGATCATAGGTTTCCCATTTTTCTCCTTCAATTAAGCTTAAATGTTAATTAAGGCTAAATTTCCAAAATTACATATTTGCCCTTAAGGCTCTAACACTTCATAATTTATCAAATTTAATCCAAATGACTTTGAAATTTTTATCCTATCTTAATCATGGGTCAATTAAGAAATCAGAAGAGAAAATGTGATATTTCAAAATCTAATTTAATTTATATATGTATTTTCATGCAAAAATAGGATTTTTCAAGGAAAATTCCTAACTTGACCAAGGTAAATCCTAATTCCTTGAAATTTTTACTGGAGGTAGACCTAGATCAGAAAAGCCTTTGGACCAAATTTCATGATTTTTTAAATTTTATTTGAATTTTAAGAATTATTTAAATTATGGGGTATTTATTAAATATAAAATATTTTAAATGGAGAGAATTAAGTTTTATATTTTTGAAAAATCCTTCTAAGGTCAGAGAACTCAAAGGAGAAAATTTTATATTTTCTTGAGTTTTATTTGATTTATTGGAATTATTCTTAGTGAAAACCCATTTTAGCCTTTAAAAATTATTTTTAAGCTTTGAAATTCAGTATCTTTATTTAGAAAATCATGAAAAGTTTCCTATTTGTTCCTAAGTGGCTTAGGAAGCAATTTAGAACATTTTCATGAAATTTATTATTTTTGTGATTTTTATGGATTTTTAATTATTTAAATATTTAAATAGGCTAAAAATGAAAAAATGAGGTTTTTATTTTAAATACCATTTTATTTTTAGAAAAATATCCCTGATCACAGAGAACTCTAAAAACAAGTTTTTATAAATTTTTGAGTTATATTTTGATTTTTAAAAAATTATTTAAGTGCCAAAAATATTGTTTATCTTTAAAAATTGTTTATCTTTAAAAAATATTGTTTATCTTTAAAAATCAACTTAAGTTACGAGACGAACCCAAAATACTTTAAAATTTTTATGGTCAGTTCTCTATATCCTAGACAATAGTAGAGATAAAAAATCAAGTCATTTTTTTGTTTGCATTTTTCAAAATTAATTTTCTTCGTGATTTTGGGTTTGTGAAGATTAGGTGTGTTTTGAATGACTTAGCTTATATAAAATTTTCCTAAAGGCTTTCTGGTAATCATAAACCTCCCAAAATTTTCATGGATTTTTCTAGAAAAAATGCTGATTTCCATGATTTATTTAAGTAAATAAGGCACATAAACTTGAAAAATATGATTCTCTGTCTAGGGACCTCCTCTGACTTTGGAAAAATCAGGGAATGTTCCCTAAGAGAGAGGCAACAACATGCTAAAATTTCAAGCCATGGTGAGATTACTACATGCATGGAGAATCAAAACATCCATATCAGTATTTAATTAATTAAAAATAAAATATGCATCAAATGGACTCCAAATCATTTCCACATTGTTCTCCTCTATTCACTGAGCAAGTGGGTATTTTATTTTATTTTTGTGATTTTTTTACACCAAGATATGGATTTTTAAAGTTAGGGGTATTTAAATTAAATAGGAAAAATCTCTATTAATCTATTTAAATAGTGCGACACCATGTAGATCATAGGCAGCTCCAAACTCCACGCGACGCGCTCCCATTTAAAGCCACCATCCACATAAGCAGCCATGCGTCCCGTTGTTCTTGTAAGGAAGCGTTGTTCGGCTTCATCTCAACCATTATATTTATAAGATCTCGGAGGGACAAAAAGATAATCATACAAAGTCAGGGGTTCGAGGATTTTCTTCCCCGAATCCAAGACAACCAATGTAGTGGAGGCAGCCCCTATCCTACCCCTCGTGCAATCAATCTTTGCAGTGACGCTTTTCTTCTTCTTATTCTTTTTCTTGATTATGATGGATCTCCTGGAGAAATCTTCATCTCAGGCTTAGTATGTTGCAGACTCTGAATAGAGGCTTGTTTTGATGTAGACTGGATCTTGTTCAGTATTTTCTTGGATGATCTGCTCCAAACCTCATTTCATTTTTCTTCGGTATTCGTTGAAGCTTGTTTTGATGAATAATGTATGTGATTAAGGACCCTCTTGATTTCAACCCAAGTTGTACTCCATCCATCTATTCCGACAGACGGATCAATTGGGGAGATTGACTCAGCTGAAATCATGTTTTGGAACCTTTTTCTAGTTCTCTCAAATACTCCTTCGGGATTGTTATGTTCTCTTCTTTAAGGTTCTTCTCGAGCCAGTCTTTGAAGAAAAAGCATTTTTCTATAGTGTGCCCAAGCAACCGATGGTATGGGTAATAATTTGGCTCATTCTTCTTATCCACCTCTTCGGGCTTCTTTGGATCCGGTAGTTTAAATTCTAGCTTCTTCATCACTCCTGAATATTTTATGTACAGCTTCATCCTTGAAAGAATACACAACTTTTTATCGCTCCAACAGAGATATTCTTTTATCCCCTGTTCGAGGTGCTCCTTCTTGAGGCGGTCGCTGGTTGGATTGATTATTCTGTTTCTAAGAGGACTGGCTATGTTCTTCTGCATATATCTTTTTTCGGCTGCTTTCCTTTGTCGATGGTCGCCACTACTCCGGATTTCTTTTCGAACACTTTGGCCACCTTAGTCCACCTTAGTCTTTTCATGCTTTTCATGTGGCTCCATGTGCTTTATTTCTTCTTGAAGACTGTTGGCTTTACTAAGTAGCTTCTCGAAGGACTTGATGGTTAGTCCCTTAAGCAAGAAGGATACTGGCTAATGAATGCTCTTGAGTAGAATTTCAATAACATGATGTTCCTGTAGCTGAGGTTCACATTTCATGCTAAGGTTTCTCCACCTCAAAATATAGTCTACCAAAGTTTCACTAGGCTTTTGCTTTTCCCTTTTCCATCACTTTTCCATCATGAGATCTCCAATAGACACATGGTGTTGTGCCCGGCAAACCTTTTCACAAATAACTGTTCTAATTTAGAAAATGTTTTAAATATTCCGTTGGGCAGCTCAGCGTACCAGTCGAGCCAGTCAAAAGCAATTCCTGACAAGCTACTGACGAACTGCTGGCAGAGTAGAGCTTCATTATTTCTTGTGTTGCCACAACTAGCTCGCTGGCTTGTTGCCACAGCTGGCTTGGAAATGCGTTATATGCTATCTGGGATTTCCAGTCCCATCGAATATTTTGATGTTTGGGGTGACAAAACCCTTGGGGAAGGCAAGACATCGAACTCCTCCAGGTAAGTTCTTCCTTTCAAAATTGATGCACCGCCCTTGGATTGGGCTAAGGCATCCCGTACCTGTTCAACCATCTTCTTGAACTCCTTTTCTGGCATGGCACTTGATGGAGAATCTTTCTTCAGCTGCTCATCTTTGTTTGCTGAAGTAGCCTCTCTTCTTTCATCTATAATGTATATGATTTCTGGCTGATTAACTTATGGAACTTATGGAAAAGCCAATTGTGGCGCTTGTGATTGCCCCTGAATGGTGGACATGGCGGTCATAGTTGCAGTTATCTCTTCTATTCTTTTCTCCAGTAGACTAACCTGCTCATCCCATAGTAGGATAACCCTACGCAGCTCATCTACGGCATTCTCTTGAGCCTCGCGCGCAGATGTAGTGGCTCTGGTTTCGATCACATGGACATCCATGAAATTCTCCTCCAGGTAATCATTGTAATCAAAGTCTTCATTGTCGCTATCGACGGAAAATCCGTGTTCTCTAGCTAACTCGAAAATTTCAATCCTGAGTTTCTCAACCTTTTCCTCGATTATTGATTCCTTGATTGCTTTAAGAGCTTTAAGATCTAGAGGAGAGGACCCTGATGGACATCCTTTACTTGTTCCTCCATCTCGCTGGCTATTGTCGCGATGATGTCAGATATGTCAGACACTGGTTTCATTTCTTGTCCCGCGGGCTCACTGGATTATATCGGTGCGGTGACCTTAGGTATCCATACCTTTTTTCTTTTTCGACAATGATGTCTCAAGATGGAACGTCTTAGTAGAAACATCGGTATGTAGAGGGAAAGTATGCTCTCTGTGGTGTAGATCGGCTACAGTTCCAAGTAATTGTCTCGTCTTTGCCTTTGAGATTGTAGAAATATCTTCATAACGGATGATGGGTAAGATCTTCGGACCCAATCTCGACTTAGCTGGTTGACGACCAGCGATCCTGGTGGAAGTATAATCAGTAGTGATCACTGCAATATCAACTATGTTCCCTAAACGAAACCAAACGGGGATGCGAGTAGGTGGCACTCCAGTTGTCTTGTGGGACTGTCTGGCGGATTTGACGCCCTTCAAAATTTCCTTCTTCATATGAGGAGAAATTATATATATCTCCCACTCGTTTAAGTAAGTAACTCGTTAACCGACATCCTTCTTTGGTAGCAAGCTTTCTGAAAACTGCACTAACTCGAGTGAGAGGAGTGAACTTCTTTCTCTCTTCACCATGTCCGTGAAGTGACGGTAATGCGGCAGTGTTCCTTTGGATAGTCTCATATCCATCGATATCCGTCAGAGGATGGAATCTACTCCCTCATAGGAGTGGATAAATTTATGGTAACACTTCTTCAACTTGATGAGGCTCCTCCTCAACGGGTGTCTTCTCAGGAGCCTGGGCTTTGATGGCCGTCCAAACTTTTCTGTTACGGTTCCTCCATTGAGTTCGGGTCAGTGGTACAGTCCTCAAACTTGATCCAAGCACAGGTGATGGGACAGTTAATCCCTCAGTTGGATCTTCAACAATCATTACTTCTTTCCCCTTAGTAGCAGTGGGGCTAGTAGGTTTGACGTGTGATGCGACGGTAGTACTTTTAGCCTTCTTGCAGGAAGGGAATTCCTAAAGACAGTTCAGATTGAATTCTACAAACGGCTCCTGTATTTCTAGAGTGGCGATCTTCATTACTACAAACGGGACTTTCCCGAGTATGACCTCGAGATCTTCAAATCTGACTCCAAATTTGATGGTAGGAGCGAGGTTACGGGCTTCATGGCTCGTTGGTAGGTTGCAGGAAAAGGTTAGCGTTGGGTTGGCCATTGCAGCAGGCCTGAAAACAGAAAGTTTCAGGGTTAGCTATATGGTCAAAAACCTCATAATTTTTTAGTGCAAGCACTGAATGTAGAGGCTAATATGTAGACCGGGCGGGTTTTAATTTATGGGTATTTTAAAATCTTGTTTAACTCTTAATTAATGTAAGAAAATTTCAAAGTGCAAGCAGCACAACACAATTTGGTTTAATTTGCAGAATAGTAATTCAAATTTGGAAGGCAGATGTAAAGTATTTTAGGACTGAGTGCGGGACCTATTTAGTGGCAGAAAATGCCCAGGTGGAACTAGTCCACCGACACACCTATTAGGGGGTCCGACCCCACTTGAAGATTTAAAGAGTCCTTAATGGCCTTCTGAACCCCTCTGTTCAGTGATGGTTGAACAGCTAGTCCTAAAGTCCAAAGAGTTAACCGTATCCTCCCCTCACTCCCTCTCTCTCTCCTAAATGGGTAAAGTATGTCAACAGATGAAGGGAAATTTTGTCCAAAGGGACATGGACACATTACCGATGTCTGACGACATTATTTCTTGATTTGTATGGAGAGAAAAGATTGTCCCCACCGGAGTCGCCAGAAGCTGTTGGCGCTATTTTTGTGTTGTCGAAAGTTGCCCGTAAGAAGCTGTCGGTCACCGGAATCAAAATCTCGTCGCCCACTTCGGAAGGACGTTTTAATTTAAAATAATATGAAATCAAACTGACCCCATATTTTTCATAGTTTAAATGAAAGAGCGCTGTACCTCAAATCCTGTATCTATCCCGAAGGATAAACACAAGACTTGAGGATGAGGCTCAATCAAATAAAATAAAAAAGTATGAAATCTTTCCGGTCTGCGAAACCTTTGTATTTGCCGACAATTTCCCCTATTTAATATCAAGAATTAAATAGGGTTTATATTAAGCTGGGTTCGGACATGCTTCCTATAAGGGCAAGCCACTATACTTAATTACATCTTAAATGACCAAAGTCACCTAAGAAGACTCTCGATAAAAATTAGGAAATATTATCTTCAAGGAGTTTCAAAGGGTAGGACTTTTCAAATGAAATCGGACGTAGAGGTGTGAAAGGGGATTGGTTCAAATTTGGAACATTTTGTTGTACAGTCCAAAGGAGGAAGAACTAAGGGATGTCATGGATCCAAAGGGGAACCTCGGTGACTTCCCAAGCTATCCTAATGTTTGGCTTCTTTTCTGAGGAGAAATATTTAGGTGTTTTATCCTGCCAATTTTATTAGTTAGGGCTTACATTGTTGTGAAACTATTACACAAATAGCCTGAAAAATGTGAGGATTTAGGTCGTGACAAACAACAACCTAAGAATCCTAAGACGAGTTAGGGCTTATATTGTATAGCAGGTCTGTACAAAAGCCTAAAGATAAGGTTAAGATTTACGTTGCATAAGCAAGCAACCTCAAAGTCTTATGACTTTGTTGTTTTTATATAAGGAAGGAAGATTGGTTTAGCTCGGGAAGACAGGTTTTGCTGTTGCAGATGGTCGTGCAGCCCACCAAGCTAGCTCCAAGCTCCTCACCGTGACGAGTTTGAATTTTCTAGTGTGTCAAGTTATAATGTCAAATCAAGTGGCCTTATGGTTGAAGTTCTTTAAATTTTATGAGGGCATATTAAAGTTGATTAGAG
>NW_018245680.1:65530-74616 GCF_001263595.1 Phalaenopsis equestris
CACTATTTTCTATTGGATTCACTTAGTCTAAATGAATTTACTAAACTCAACTTAATGAGTTGCATATTTTCATTTAGACCGTGGGAAGTCTCATTAGCAACCGTAGGTTACCTCCTCCAAGGGATTCTCGATCATCCAATAGAGACATCTTAATTTAGTTGCAATTGTAGTTTTGTGTGATGTTTGTGATTAAATTTTGAGTTGTTTTATGTTTTGAATGTTATGGAGGTGAATTTTATCTTGGTTGATTTTAGTTCTGGTTTTAGTTTTGGTTTTGTGGCTATTCTGATAGTTTTAGTTTTCATGCAGCGTGGTGTCATTGTTTAGCATGCAAATTTGCAGGTATAAAAGTATAGTATGAAAGTACAAGAAAGACAACGCAGAAAACTGTAAAAGCGTACCTGGCGAGTTTACTCGTTCCACCACCTGAAACTTAAAATGCATGTTAAGGCAGTTTATGGAGAGCAGAAAAAAAAGTTTTGGTAGTTTTCCTAACCCTATGTCATATCTTAGTGGGTGTTTGGGAATTTAATTAAGGATGATTTTGTCAAACAAAACATATTAAGTTTAGTAGATCTTCAAGGTATCCAACAGATCTAGAGAAAGTAGTAGGTCCATGCTACTCTCTCGCTGCCTGGTGAAAAATTCTAAGTTCTTTTATACTTATTATGTTGCTTAGAAAGTCATCTTGTAAATATCCTTAATGCTCAGTGAACATTGATGTCTCAATTATCCCTAAGAATAGGTTAAGTATCACTTGTGATTCAATTTAAGAATTATGTGGGTGAAGACCCTTAAAGAGGCAAGTTAGTATTGTTGGAACACTTAGCCAAATTTTAACCCTAATTGGGCTTGTAGTGTTTGAAAGATGTTTTAATTTTCAATGATATTTACTTTTCTAATCCTCATTTAAATAAAACTTGATTTAGCCTAAGTCACTACTAAGCCCTCAAGAACTAGGTGAGTGTCTTAATTAATTTTGGAAAGGTCAAGCTTTAGGTGATCATGATTCATGATTTGAATTTTTATTTTGAAAATCAAAATAGGGGTATTAAATTGATTAATTATTGACTTCAAAAGGCATGCCCCTAAGTCCTAGATTCATTTTATTTTAATAAACTTTCAAATTTTAATAATTTAGAGATTTATTAACTTAATTAAGAAAGTGAGATTGGTTTCTACCAATTAACCCCTCATATTTCAAACATCAAATAAATTGATTAGAATTAGAGGTTATCCTTTTTCTTTCTTAAATTAAGCCTAAATGTTAATTATAGCTAAATTTCCAAAAATACACATTTGCCCCTAATACTCTATCACTTCATAATTTATCAAATTCAATTCAAATGACTTTAAAATTTTTATCCTACCTCATTCATGGGTCAATTAAGACATCAGATGAGAAAATATGATTTTTGAAAATTTAATTTATTTATATAATTATTTTCATTCAAAAATAGGATTTTTTCAAAGAAAATTCATAACTTGACTATGGTAAATCCAAATACCTTGAAATTTTTACTGGATGTAGACCTAGACTAGGGAAGCCTTTGGACCAAGTTTCATGATATTTTGAATTTTATTTGAATTTTAAGAATTATTTAATATTTTGGGGTATTTATTAAATATAAAATATTTTAAATGGAGAAAATTAAGTTTTCTATTTTTGAAAAGTCCCTCTAAGGTCATAAAACTCAGAGAAGAAGATTTTATATTATTTTAAATTTTATTTGATTTATTAGGATTATTTTAGTGAAAACTCATTTTTAGCCTTTAAAACATATTTTTAAGCATTAAAATACAATATCTTTACTTAGAAAACCAGGAAAAATATTTTATTTATTTCTAAGTGCTTAGAAAGCAATTTAGAACATTTCCGTGAGTTTTATTATTTTTGTGATTTTTAGGGATTTTTAATTGTTTAAATATTAAAAATAGGCTAAAAATCAAAATTTTATTTTAAATATCATTTTATTTTTATAAAATACCCCTTATCACAGAGAACTCAAAAAATTAAGTTTTATAATTTTTTAGTAGTATTTTTTTTTTTAAAAATCATTTAAATGCCAAAAGTAATGTTTATGTTTAAAAATCAACTTAAGTTATCAGATGAACTCAAAATATTTTGAAATTTTTATAATATTTTGAAATTTTTATGGTGAACATTGGAGATCAAAAATCAAGTCATTTAAATATTTATATTTTTAGAGATAAAAAATCAAGTCATTTAAATGCGAGGTATCAGAGAACAAATTACATAAACTAATGGATATGTCACTACTAAAATTTAGGGTTTGTAAAAATTAAGTACATTTTAAATGACTTGACCCATGAAATTATTTCGGAAAGCTCCACTAGTCATGGTGGACCTTCCAAAATTTTCTAATTAACATGCTAATTTTCATTATTATTTAAAGTAAATAATGTGAAAAAAGTTGAAAAATATGGATCTCTGTCTAGGAACCTACTCTAACTTTGGAAAAATTAGGGGATGTTTCTCATGACAGAGGCTACACATGCTAAAATTTCAAGCCAAGGTGATGTGTCAATATGCATGGAGAATCAAACAATTCAAAATAGTGTTTAATTAATTAAAATTAATTAAAAATAAAAAATAAAATATGCATCAAATGGACTTGAAATTTATTCCACATTGTTCTTCTCTGTTAATTGAGCAAGAGGGTATTTTTAATTTATTTTTGTGATTTTTCTACATAAAGATATGAATTTTCTAAGGTAGGGGTATTTAAATAAATAGGAAAAAGCCCTATTTATCTATTTAAACAGCGCGTGTTGACTAGTTCCTAGGCAGCTCCAAAGGCATTCGTGGAGTGCTCTGGTTGGATGCCATCGTCCACGTAGCTGCTAACTAAGCCCGTGGTTTATGTCCCAAAGCGTTGTCCGGCTTGATCTCCTCCATCCATTCGATACACGCTTGATCAAATGGCTCCCTATCATCATCCTCGATAGAATGATCATGTGACTGTTCACACTAAAACCCTAAGATCTCAGCCTAAACTGAAAAAATCACTTCGGGTTTGATCTTATGGACTCGTCTATGTGAGACGAACACATCCATACGGTAATCATGCAATTAAATTAAGCCTAATCAAATGTAGAATCAAAATAGACTCGGGAGGGAGAGAAGTTTTATACCTTTGCTCTGAGAAGTGATGATTCAATCAGAGGGTCTTAACACATTTGTTGGGGTCCAAAGAGGCTAGGGATTGAGTCTCTGATCTTGGTATAAGGCCTAGGTGTGGATTTGACCGAGCTCAAATTCAGGTGTTGGTCTAGAGCAATGGTAGAGGCTCTCTCGAAGGGGGATTTGGTGGGGCTTTAGCTTCTTTCACTATTGTGAAGGTGTGGGTGAAATTAATTTGGGTTTGGTGGACTGTGGAAGTGTATTGGATTCTGTCCTGGTTTCCTGCAAGGTTTCAAGGTCAAAATTGAGCTCTGGCAGTGGGAATTGGTGGGGGTACATAGTTGGAATGCACTGACGGTTGGAATGCACTGAGGGGTTCTCAGGGAAGCTCTGTGAGAAGTTTGGAGAGGCCTCTCTGAGAGAAAATTTTAGCACACCTCCCATGGCCGTGGAGGTGCGCTTTTATTAAAATGTCCATGGGGTGGCTCTCAGGGCATAAGTTTGGGACCATTGTGGTACTTAGGTGGAGGGCAGAGGAGCTCTATAGTATAATTTGGATGAGCTTGCCTTTAGGTTTGATTTAGGTGAAGTTCCATAGGGGTGGCTCTCAGTTTGGCCATTTTTCGGCCACTAGGCTGGCCGGCCGGGCAGGGGGAGGTGGCTAGGAGCTCAGGAAACCAAGGGAATATGTCACAACAATTTAGTGCAATAATACCTAATTTTGGTAAGGATATCTTAAGCGCATGCATTTTTGGAAATAATATCCCTTGATTTGGGGGACCTTTGGTCCATGGCTTGATTTAGGCGGTTTCATTGTGTTAGGACTTGTCACTAAGTCCAACTAATGGCTGTGGTGGAGTTATTTGGTGACTTTAGGATGGTTAGGTCACATTCAGTGCCTGGGTTCAATGTAGGTTCAAGTGATCAAAGCTTAGGTTTGGGCTAGGTTAGCCATGTCAAATGACCCAAGTAATATTTTATTTGGTGTATATGATCATAAGGAATAACTTTGTTGAAGGATGGAAGTGGCTTTGAGCTCAATTGAAGGGTCAATTTGAGGGAATTTTGAATTTTAGTCAATTTGGTCATGTTGGGCTAGGCTTGAGTCTAGCTTTGGTTAGCCTTGAGCTAAGTCCAAAATGATTGTTACAAATGGTCAATAGGGACCCTATGAAGAATTTTCAACATGAATTGGATGCCAATTAGGGGGTTAAGGATTTCAATTAAGAGAAATTTGAGGACTTAGCCAATTTGGGGCTAAATTTGGGAATTTTAGATTTATGCCAAATGCCAAAATCAAATGGTTATGCCAAAATCAAATGGATTTGAGGTTTTACCAAGGTCAATTCATGGTTTATTTTGATGGATAAGAATGTTATAAAGATTTTACAACATTAATTTCTGCCAATTGACTATGGTATGGGTTCAATTTGGTAAGATTAGGTCATGTGGTTAAAATTGGGGTTTTGATCTAAATCAAGATTGGGCTCAAATCATGGGCCAATTAAGCTTGGATTTGGTATATTTTCGCAATATCAAAAGTTAATCTAAGTTTAGTATTGGAATTTGGGTCAATTATGATCAAATTTATGGACATTTGAGTTGAATTTTGAGAAATTTTGGCCCTTAAAGACAATTTTGGTAAGATTATGTCATATGGTCAAAAATGGGGTTTTGATCTATATCAAGTTTAGGCTCAAATAATGGGCTAATTAAGCTTGGATTTGGCTTATTTTGGCCATATCTAAAGTTAATTTAAGTTCAGGATTGGAATTGGGGCCAATTGAGATCAAATTGATGGACATTTGAGTTGAATTTGGATAAATTTGGGCCCTTAAAGTCAAGTTTGGGGGTAAAAAGCCAAGATGGGTATTTTTGACTGGATTGGGTAACTAATCACCCTAAATGAGCCATGGACCAAAAGAAATCTCATTTTGGGTCCTCTATGTAGTGGTCTTAGTTAAACCATAGCCCTAGGGCTAGTAGGTTTAGGGGACCATCTACATGAGTATCCCAAAGAGGTCAAGGGACCTAGGCTAGAAATTTGAGTTTAGGGTTATGAGTGATTGTGAGTGTAGATGAGTTTAGTGAGTTTCTTAGCTCCAGACCAACACATAGGGTCAACCCTAAGGTCCAACAATCTTAAGGGTGACTCATCTTGAGTTTCCCTCACAGTGACCCCACCTACTAAGTGCTAGAGGTTAGGATCAATATATGGAACTTCAAGTTGAGTAAAAAAGAGGGTAGAATTTCTAATGGTTAGGGTTCCATATCTAGTTTTCTAAGAATAGTCAATAGGAAATTCTTATGGCTAGACCTTAGGCTACTAAAGAGGAAAAAACTAAACCTTAACCAAAAATGAGGTCAACAAATGGAACCCCAATAGGTGTGGTGTGTTGGGCAAGCACACCGCATGTATTGGCGTTGATCGACGAGATCAACAAAAACCAATAGAAATGCCTAAGTCAACAGACCTGGAAGTATGTGTAGAGTTGTGTGTGTGATTTGTTTCTGCTGGGGAATTAACAGGTGATCGTAAGGAATAGGGACTATCGTTGGGGATCCGAGAGTGAATTTCGAGTTATGAAATTTCAGAAATTTCTAAAAGATGGGGATTAGTATACAAGTGTTGACCCCAAGGTGGAAATTGAAATTTAAGCACCAATTTTGAAAAGACAAGAAGAGTCAGAATTTAGGTACCGACCTCAAAAGATGAGAATCAAATTTTGGTACTAATTCGAAGATGTAAGAATTGAAATTTCGATATCAATTCCGAGAAGAGAGTTGAAAATTAGGTATCGTTCTCGAAAGATGAGAATCCAAATTTAGGTACTGACTCAAAAAATGTGAGAATTGAAATTGAGGTATCAATTTCAAGAAGAGATAGTCGAGATTTAGGTACCTACCTCGAAATGTGAGAATTGAAATGTAGGTATAAATTCTGATAAGAGAGGGTCAAAATTTAGGTATCGACCTCAAAAGGTGAGAATTAAAATTTAGGTTTTGATTCAAAGATGTAAATTGAATTTTAAGTATCAATTTCAATAAGAGAGTCAAAATTTAGGTATCAACCTTGAAATGTGAGAATTGAAATGTAGGTATCAATTCAAAAAGTGAGAGTCAAAATTTAGGTATCGACCTCGAAAGGTAGGAATCAGAATTTAGGTATTGATTCAAAGATTTAAGAATTGAAATTCACAAAAAGCTTGTGGCGTTAAATTTGCAAAAGTTTATCATGTGGAAAGGTTGATTTTGTAGAAGATTTGTAGAGCTTTGTGGGGTTTTGTGCAGAATGCAAAATTCTGCGGGGATGTGAAGAGAGTTAAGGTTGATAAAGACGGTTTTGCTACGCGCACAGGAGTAGGAAACTCCAAAAAAATGAAGGAATCCACTCAATAGATTTTTATCACATTTTATATTTTAAAATATGTCCTTAAAGTTTTAATTTTAATTGGTTGATTTTTAAAAGAAATTTATTTTGTTGTTTATTTATAGGTGATTATTTTTATTTAAATTTTATTTATTGTTAAAGAGTTGTTGTTTCGTTCTTTGTTCATTGAAATTTTGAACCAACGCGTGGTTCCTGACATTCATTCCTCGCACAAAAAGGCAATTGATAGAAAGGCACAATTTAAGAGAAATTTCCATTAATTTGCTCCAACAAAGATGTCATAAATCGAGCATAGGCTAACGCCTCAAAAGGAACATTATGTAGTCCATGTCGAAATACATCGAGGATATCTCAAGCTATGAATACATTGTAGACAGAATACATCAGATACATGTTATGCTGTTAAAAGAAAGAAAGTGAACCCTCTATGCCAGGTATGTTAAGCTCCTGATCAAGAAGACCTTCTAAGTCATGCTCCAGGATAAGAGTTCCCTTCGCATGTACTTAGAGGTACAACCTTATCACAGCTCATATGGAAGTAAATCCTCCAATTCCGAGTCCTGCTGGAATCTATATGGCATTTTACTATCATCCATCCTGCGGAAAGTCACAGACACCCTACGGTGTCTTACACCTGGAATGCAATGTTTGGTAACGTCTGCACCATTGCCTTTAAGAACAAGTACCAAACCAACTGGTAGAGAAATCTCCACAGAACCTCTAAATTCACCAGGGCCGACGATATCAATTTCTTTCCCAAATAAAATATTATTTTTTCTTATAAATGAGACCGTGCAGAAGGGCCTCACAAAATTATGATGATCAATGTGTGGGGGAATGCAATAACCCTGTTCATAGATATTGATAATGCAACTGTTGAGAATGCATGTAGCAGGTAGAATATTCTATTTGACCATTCTTTTGATCATCCATTTTATCATTAGCGGTAGCGGATCTACTTGATCATGTCTGAGGAACCCAGGTGGATTTTCCTGTCTGTCATTCGTGAAGTTATAAAAACAACCACACTGGATGGTGATTCTTCCCTTCCCTCCCATCCATTTCTTTCGCTTGGAATATGTCCTTTCCACGAGAAGGGCCGCTCGGCATCTATCTCTTAAATTGAAGATACAGTCTAGAATGCTTCTTTCATCAGTCTAGGAGAAAACACTGGTATATAGCTCCAGCCTTCCAATATGTTGACGAACTTTCCCTGAACTTCTTCATAAAACTCAAATTCTCTTTTATTTACTTTGCTTATCTTGTAGTATTCTACCATACCAGGGGTTGGCAGCTGTCGTGGGCTTTCCTTCCTTCGAGCATCGACGGGAACCCAAACTAGTGTTGATCGATCTCAAGCATGAGACTCAACCTCTAATGAG
Source organism: Phalaenopsis equestris (assembly GCF_001263595.1). Taxonomy (NCBI): domain Eukaryota; kingdom Viridiplantae; phylum Streptophyta; class Magnoliopsida; order Asparagales; family Orchidaceae; genus Phalaenopsis; species Phalaenopsis equestris. The sequence continues at coordinate 73,449 of NW_018245680.1, forward strand.
ACGTACGACCCTCGGCTCCACGGTACATACTGATCCATCCCCAGTGGGACATATGGTTCATCCATCATGAAATCCAAAGTTTGAGACTCATTGGTGCTTGAAGTATACTCTTCTAATGTACTGAAATGTTGTAGATGCAGAATATTGCAATCCAGACATTTTACAAACGCACCCGGGCTGATGTCCTGGCCGGTATCTCAACGTTACACGTCAGGCAACCCCTGCACAAAACATCTGAAACTAAAAGTCTATTAGACTCTGTCACAAACCCTGGCTCTTCATCCGTGGTGGGTAAGCTAACAGAAGTTTCTTTCAGGTCTGGATCATAAATATGGCCCTCAGGAGTAGGGGTGAGTAAGTTATTTGTCTCTTTTTGACATTTGCGTTCTTGTCATAGAAAAGCTCTTTGCTTCTTGCGGCTGGCGTTCCTGTGTTGCTTCTTGCAAAGCGAAGTACTTGGCAGTCGTTTGTTATTGGTGGCTACTAGGTCCCCAACTGGTGTAGCTATCATGGAGGGCAGACGGCTGGGCCCCTCCATCGGATCTCGCTTTGTTATCACGTTGTTACCCTTGCGTGATACATTATCTTTAGCTGTCACTCTCAGTAGTGAAGGAAGTCCCTCTTTCTCTTTGCAGCTCACTACATCCATTAGAGGACCTTTGTAGTCCATGTTAACCTGGTTGAAATCCACGTTGAAGTCTAGGTACCGCTCCGCGGCACCATCTCCTCATTTAATGCAAGGTTCCAGCCATCCAGGAAAGTAAAGATTAGCTGTTGTCCCTACATTTTTCTGCAGATAATAGAAAAAACATCAGTGGGCCAAAACTTGACATGAATAAGAACAAAATAAAGTATTTATTGAAGTAAATTTTAGTTTGTTTTGGTGCAATGAATTGTTTATTTTATGTATGAGTTTTGTTTAATTTAGTGAAACATTATACTTAAAAGTGAAAAGAAGAAAATTTGAAGTTTAAAGAAAATTTTCTCAAAATTTTCATTATATGGTGGTTAATTACAAAATTTGGACCCAGTCATAGACATTTGGCCATATAGATAACCCTAAAACAATCAAAGTTTCAAAGTTTAAAAGTAAGCGAAGGCAAGCGACATCAGGTTGCGTAATAGATTTTTAGATATCGTCCATTTATTATAACATGGGTCTTTCGCC
>NW_018245680.1:74626-74931 GCF_001263595.1 Phalaenopsis equestris
CGCCTTGAAGTTCCACTAACTGATAGGCTCCTCCTGTGTAGCCCCTTTCAACAACCAATGGTCCCTCTGAATTTGGCTCAAATTTTTCACCTATTTTGCAGCGTGCAAGAATAGGTCTTTTGAGCACAAGTACGAGGTCACCAACTTTGAATGTCCTTGGGCAGACCAATTTGTCATGGGCTTATACAATCTTTGCCTGGTAAAGCTCCAAATGTTGTTCTGCTTCTAGTCACAATCGTTTTCCCTCGAGGCTCTCCAGATCTTCAAGTTTGAGTTTTGCGCTTTCTTCCGTTGTCTAATTTTGG
>NW_018245680.1:75033-77515 GCF_001263595.1 Phalaenopsis equestris
AGAGTCCTGAAAGTCATCCGTCATCCGGTAGGCCCACAAGGCTTCTAATAGTTTGTTGTGTCAATCTCTTTTATTTTCATCTAGTGTTTTCTATAAAATCTGTACCAGTGTTTTGTTGAAAGCCTCAGCCAGACCATTTGCTTTGGGATAGTAAATTGTAGAGTATCTCTAATCTATCCCATGTCTTTTGACAAAATTGTTAATCTTTGTACTTTTGAATGATGTCTCATTGTCGAAAATTATTTTTTGCGGTATTCCGAAACGGTGGACGATTTGGCTTTTGAAAAATTGAAAGATGTGCTATGTCGTAACCTCACGTAACGGTACTACCTCTGCCCATTTGGAGAACTAATTTGTAGCGGCAAGTATAAACCTGTGTTCTTTGGAGGATGGAGGGTCGATCGGACCTATTATGTCTCTGCCCCCAACACTCAAGTGGCCACGAGGCAATAGTTGGGTGTAGCACATTTGGAGGTTGGTGCGAGACCACCCCATGCACTTGGCATTGGTGACATCTTCTTGCTGCTGTATCCATCTGTATCCATGCAGTCAGACATCATTGCTAGCTAATGATATCCTAGTTGCTTGATCTTCATTTTCATATTTGGCTCTAACTTATGAGCGCCACACAATCCTGCATGTACCTCTTTGACAATATTTAATATTTTGTGCTTCGCCTGTGCTTCGCCTCTGGTCAAACACCGTAGCCACATCTGGTCGAACGATCTTTTGTAGAGAATGTTTCCAACCAGGGCCTAAGACATGGCCCTTCTTGTGATGTGGTGCACCTCAGAATTGTCTCTAGGCAGCTTTCTAGTATGAAAATATTTTATTAATGGCTTGCGCCAATCTTTGTTGATATATTCAACTGTATTAATTGTTTCTTCTTTTTCGAGCTTGTGTAGAGTTTCAAAGTCGATCCAAGACAAGACTTGTCTTCCTTGCACTGTGTCTTTAAAGGAATCCTCCGGGGGACACGTCATTTCCATATCAAGTTTTGCTAAAGCGTCGGTATGGGCATTATCTCTCCTAAGAATCTGGTTGAAAGTTGCATTAGGAATCTACTCCAGGCGCTTCATCGTGTACTGATGGTATTCTGGTAATCTTGGTTTCAAAATTCTGTATTGTCCAGTGACCTACTGAATGACAAGTTGGGAGTCGCCGTAGATGGCAATGATTGTTATGTCCATTGAGATTGCCATTTCCAATCCGGTGATTAAAGCTTCATACTCTGCTTCATTGTTGATGCATGGATCTGTCAGGTGGTATGAGAACCTCAACACACCCTTGTCTGGCGTGATAAAGACCAAACCAATTCCTGCTTTACCTGGTATAACTGTGCCTGATCCTTTGTCTTTTCTGGCTGTTCCTGGCTGACGAAGCGCCATCAAAGTAGATTTCCCAGCAGTGCGCGATGGAGAATTCCATTTATAATATTTGCTCGTCTGGTAACTCATCGTTAAGAGAAGACCCAGCTGGCAGTGGGTGTGCGGCAAGAAAATCTGCTAGTATTTGTCTCTTGATAGAACGGAGGGGCACAAAAATTATATCAAATTGCAATAAAATTATCGACCACCTCACTAAATGTCCAGAGAGTGTTGGTCGGGTCATCAGATATTGCAATGGATTAACTTTCAAGATTAGGGTGATCTTATGAGAAAGCAAGTAATGTCTAAACTTTTGGGCGGCGAAAATTAATGCTAGACAATGCTTTTCAAATCTCTGAAATCAAGGTAGTGGAAACTCGTTTTTTGGACATCCCTTGTTCAAATCTCTGAAATTGACACAAACGCGGATCTATCCATTTTTCTTTTAAACAGGTATAATGTTAGCCAACCACATGGGGGTATTGCTCCTCTTTAACAAAGTTGACGTCTATTAATTCCTCGGTGATGACTTATTGTTCGATCTCGAGGGGCATTCTCCTGGGAGCTTATTTTACTGGGGTTATATGCTTGTCTACCCCAAGTTTATGGACTACAACCTCTTCTGACAGTCCTGATATTTCATTGTAACTCCATGCGAAGCAATCTTTGAATTTTGTTAATAGTTTGATCAATTCTGGAGATTCTTCGTCATTAAGCAGAGAACTTATAAATGTAGGTTGGGGTCATTCTTTAGTCCCGAGGTTAATCTCTTTCAATTCATCGATGGTAGATTTAATTTCCTCCTCAAATTTTGGCGGAGCATCTTCTATTGGTTGATCATTAGCGTCATCCACTGTATCGAGGAAATCCTCTTCCGACTCACCAATAACAACCATGCAAAATTCAGAATCATCAACTAGTCTGACTGTACCAAATCCGAGACCCTATTTTGAATTTGGAGCTCGACTTTTACCATTCCATAGTTTTTAAAAAAGTTGAAATTTATCTTTTGGCATTTGTCTTGATAAGAAGCTGTCGGCACTATTTTTGGTGTGGGGTTTATTTTGAATTTGGAGCTCGACTTTTACCATTCCATAGTTTTTAAAAAAGTTGAA
>NW_018245681.1:0-1849 GCF_001263595.1 Phalaenopsis equestris
TTTAATTATCAAAAATTACAAAAAGAATTAAACTTCCAGTCCTATTATAGCATGTAGAGTTTAAGTAATCATGTTTTGCTAAGTAGAATATTGTTATCTAATTTCTCATGTTTTGTATAGTGAATATTGTAGTTATCCCTATGGGTTCAATATTCGAGGCTTAATCAAAAGCCCTGTATTACTTGATAACGATACGTATACTTGTGTTATCTCATATTTAAATATTATATTTGTATTCTTATTTACTTCGAAGTTAAGAATGTACCTAGCTTTTGCTTGAGATCAATGTTTTGGCTTTATTGCAAAGTAAGAATTATAATTAAGAAAATTAAGAATATAATCGCATACATCACATTAACATCTATAAAGAGAATCGGGACCACCTATCCTCCTCATCGTCATCAAAATTAATGAAGAGGGAGGCAAAGTTGTCCATATCGCCCCACTTCTGGTCAACCAGGCTAATCTTCATGAAGCACTCAACAACGATGGTGAGACTGACATGGATATGTTCTGAAACGCCACCTCGTGATTATCTATTAGAATCATCACCAACATCTTAGGTTTGAATTCTTTGTCATTGGCGGTAAGAACAGCAATAATCTGCTTATATCCTTCAGCTATAGCCTCCCACACATAGGTCAAACTTTTCAACTTCTTCCGCAAGGGCAGGAGCTCCAGCTCTACCTGCTTCTTGCTCTCATATATATCGGCAGCTATCTGACTAACAACCTTCCTCTTCATCTCCTCGTGGACCAAGGCCTTTGCCTGATAGTGAGAGACAGAGATAGTTAGGGTGTTGCATTGATCTAAGGTATCACACGAATCAGTGTAGGACATGCCAACCAGGATGGAGTTTATACTCTCCAACATCATCACCTCCATGAGGTAACAAGGAAGCTCAATCACATCCCTGGGAGGAAGGCTTGTGAACTAATCCCTTTTGGTGTCTACAATGAGGAACTTCCTCTGAGCTCCTGAAAATATTTTTAGCGCCATCCATCTTGGTAATGCACGTCAAGGACAACTTCCCATCTTAAGAAGAAGGTGGGGGCAGCACTGTTTATTTGTTCGCGAACCTCTTTCTTTTTGAATCCCAGTCGGCCCTCTCCAGGAGTTCAAACTTGAGGCCTGCATCACCCTTGGAATCTTGAATGGCCTGTAGAGGGACACACATTGTACGACCCTCTCCCATAGATCAATGCAGGTTAGGCTTATGCCCCTCTCCTTCTCTATCAACTGAGACGGGGGAGCCTCTTCTCTAGGGGCTGACTATTATGATCCTGAAGTTTCGGACAAAATCTCCTGGAATGCACTAGAAATCTAGGCACCTGCTTCAATGAGTTAAAAAAAAAATAAAAAGAAAAGAAGTAAGGTTGAAACGTAAATAATCTCTCCTACCAGGCTGAAACATAAATAATCTCTCCTACCAACATCAAGCTTTCCCGAAGGTTTCCTCAGCCAAACAATGGGGTCTTCCTTCCCCAAAGGCTTATTCACCTTGGGTCTCTTTTCCTCAACCTTTGTCATTGTCGCTTCCATCCTCTTATTCCCTTTCTTGTCTGACTCCTCCTAGAGACTCTTGATCATGTCCCTAGAGGTTTCGGGCCACATAACCTGTCCATGATGTCATGGTATATGAATTCGTATACAGAGAGTTCTCTCCCCTCAATCATGTCTGCATAGATGTCAGTGCTCTCTGATAAAATCTTCAACCACATCACCTGTCTGGTAATTAGTCGAGCATAAATTCACTAGTTGCGATGATATGTAGCTACCACAAACTTAGACCGCTGGTTCTTCGCTTTGCTCTCAACTCCTACCACCCAGAGCTTGGGACCAAATGAAA
>NW_018245682.1:0-461 GCF_001263595.1 Phalaenopsis equestris
CCACACGATCGAGTCAGCAAAATCCACCATTGGACCAGGCAGACAATAACGATCTCTCAGACATCTAACTGGGAGCCCGTATTATTCAACCAATTAACCCCTGAGTGATGGTCACCTGGATTGTTCAGTCGGATGGACGTTTTCTCAAGCTCCAGACCTTATTAATATCTATTACCAGAAATGCCTTCCACCATTTTTATTTGACTAAGGGTACTAGTACAATTTTAGGGTCCCCACATCTCTAAAAAAGGAGCTCATTTCATGAGTAGGAGTTACACAATTTAAGTGTACTATCTCTATTACACAATTTAAGTGTACTATCTCTATCAAACGCCACAGTTTATTAGTGTACTATCTCTATTTTTTTTTCTTCTCTTTAACACTCTGTTTCTTGGGCCTTGTGTCCCTAACAATTTCAGATTCAACATAAATTAATAAAAAATTCTCCATTTATCCCCTAA
>NW_018245683.1:0-409 GCF_001263595.1 Phalaenopsis equestris
CCACACGATCGAGTCAGCAAAATCCACCATTGGACTAGGCAGACAATAACGATCTCTCGGACATCTAACTGGGAGCCCGTATTATTCAACCGATTGACCCCCGAGTGATGGTCACCCGGATTGTTCAGTCGGATGGACGTTTTCTCAAGCTCCAGACCTTATTAATATCTATTACCAGAAATGTGTTCCACCATTTTTATTTGACTAAGGGTACTAATACAATTTTAGGGTCCCCTCATCTCTAAAAAGGGAGCTCATTTCATGAATAGAAGTTACACAATTTAGTGTTTATTAGTGTACTATCTCTTTTTTTTTTTTCTCTCTTTAATACTCTGTTCCTTGGGCGATGTGTCCCCAACAATTTCAGATTCAATATAAATTAATAAAAAATTCTCCATTTATCCCCTAA
>NW_018245684.1:0-1225 GCF_001263595.1 Phalaenopsis equestris
AGTGCCTAGGTTCCACAAGTGAGCACATAGAAGCTCGAATCTCTATTGTAGGTATAGTTCTTAGGCACGTAAATTAGGTATTTATATTCCACACTAGACCCATAGGAATTAAAGAGCTCTAAATTATAATTTTTAAATGAAAACACACTTGAAATCCCAAACACATGTAGAACTTTTTTACCAAACTATTTTTATTGGAAAACCTTAGAAGAAAGTGGTCACAGAAATGATAAATAATTATATATCCTTACAAATGTTGTTCCCAAAAGAAGATTACATAAAATTTTTATTAGTTTATGTAAAAATTTGCAAATGACTACTGATGTCACTTTTGGTCAACATAATCACGTAAATTAGGAAGTGTGGGAGGCTTGATGAGATTGCTTAGGTTCTAATTAAAAATAAAACTAAAACTAACTTAACTTAAAAATAACTTGATCAAAATTAAACTAAATTAAGCTAAAATTCATTCAAAAACTGAAAGTTCAAAATAATTAATCGAGACCCACACCTAAATGAACTTATAATAAAAATTAAACATGTATAATTTATCTAATTTGTACAAATTCATGAATTAATTTCATTCTACGTTTAATTAAAAAAAAATTAATTAAAAAAACAAGAGATCGTATACCCAAAATTTGTTGGGGTGAAGTTCCCCAACTAAAAAAACAAAAAAAATTACAATACTCACACATAAAGGAGGTCCTCAACCACCTAAAAAGCACACCAAAAAATGTAAAACAAAAGGTATACCCAAAAAGAAACCAAAAAACAAGAGATCGTATACCCAAAAGCTCCAACCAAAACAAATAAACAACAGATCTAAAATCAAGAACAGCTTCAGGCATTTGTTTTAGTGAACCAAGATCCTGTAAACTCCAAAAAAATTGACAGCATCAATAAGGAAACCAAGACAACAGCTTAAAACCAAGACAACAATAAGGGAACCAAGACAGCAACAATAAAGCATTTTTTCCAGTGAACCAAGACAACATCTTGAAGGCTGAAGGAGAGAGCAGCTTCAGGCATTTGAACCAGTGAAAATTGACAGAAGCATAGAGCAGCTTCAGCCATATGTTCTAGTAAAAACTGAGAACCTGTAATCTCTAAAAAGTTGACAGCTGTAGTCAGGGAACCAAGACAACAGCTTGAAGGCAGAAGGATATTCGAAGGAGCCTGCGGAACAATACAATAACAAAATAAAACATGAAATTTCAAATTC
>NW_018245685.1:0-416 GCF_001263595.1 Phalaenopsis equestris
CTCAAAACTATAAAGAAAATAAATGACTAATGGGGATGGATGGCGTGGAATGATGTAAAGTGGCAAGAAGCGATGCAAAGAGAGAAAAAAAGGGTGATTGATGGCTGAGAAGGGCGCTTTTTTATCAATTTTGGCTCTTAATAGAGCCTAGGGTTGGTTCTCCAATAGGTGCATCCAAAAAACTCTTCAAAAAGCGTCCAAATTCATCAAAATTTCTAGAAACAGGGTCTGCCCGACTCAGGAGCCGTCGACGCCCATTATGGCGCCAAAAAAAAAATTTCTAGAAACAGGGTCTGCCCGACTCAGGAGCCGTCGACGCCCATTATGGCGCCATTGGTGCCAGTGGCCATCTAATTTAATCTGTGCTCTTTGTCAAACGGTATCGTCGACGCTGAACAATTTATCAAAATCTCTAT
>NW_018245686.1:0-431 GCF_001263595.1 Phalaenopsis equestris
ATTAATTTTTATAACATTATCTTTCAAACTCTTCTATAATTACACCAACATCATTTCTAATGCGATTCTTACATGAATACCAAAGTTTAAAACCTAAGTTATCAATCTCCTTAGTATTTTCTCCAACTCATTAGTTTCTTGAACGCATAAGATATTTATCTTTCTATGAATCATAATATCAACTAATTCCATTAATTTACCAGTGAAAGTACCTATATTCCAAGATTCTATCAACATGTTAATTTCATCAACTAACTTCTTTACCCGCATCCGTCCGTAATGTATGAACTCTTATTTATTTGACACTACACCAAAGCGTCAGTATAGTGACCCTTGCATACTTTTCTCTATCGTCGGACCATACAGCGCCACTTTCAGGGGACACCCTAGCACTCACCCTAGCACTTACATAATGATCAAAATGATTGATG
>NW_018245687.1:0-1056 GCF_001263595.1 Phalaenopsis equestris
GATTTTACTACAACCAACTGTGGAAACTCTACATTAATTTGTTGAAGGAAAAACCCCAACCTTAATTGAGAGCTTTCTTAAGTGATTTTGATTGCTTAAGATGCAATTAACTATAGGGGCTTGTGTTTATATGAAAATTAGTAACCCAGATAATTTAAACCCTATCTAATATTTAGATTAGGTGAGGGAAGAATTTGTTGGAAATTTTGTAGACCAAAAAAATAAACATAATTTCTTAGTTTTAATAATTGAGTCCATTATTAAGTGATGTTCTCATCTTTCAAGATGATATATTACTTGTAATGTTATATTTGATTTGTTAAACAATCAAATATTCAAGATTTGTTTGGTCTTATTTTCCAAAAATAAAATACTTTTTCAAAATAAAAATTATACATATATTAAAGAAAATTAATTTTAAAAACCAGGAAACAACCAGCACTCTCATCATTGTCTTTCTTGCCAGAGATGCCGATCACTACCCGACCCTCTCTTTGGTCTACTAGCTCTCCCTTGTGGTCAGGGATTGGTCACTAATGAATTTGCTGCCTCTCCCTTACTGAAGCTTCAAACATTGACAGGAAAATGATCGCATTTCCACTCATAGAGACCAAACATCCAATCTTCACAAAGGTATGCTTATGCTATGATCATTTATTTTTGGTACTTGTATACCTTGTTTGCGTGGTTTGCTGCGAGATACGTCAATGTATGGACCAGACACTGATAGCTTCGAGTAAGCATTGAGGACGTCCTCAAACATCATGGTGTTGAGAATCTTAGAAATCCTAGCTCGCACTATTTTGTTTTTTGGATTCGGCCACCCAAATGGGTTTAGCGTGGTTGGTAGAGTTGGTCGGTCATGCTCCCATTTGTTATCTATTATTTTTTTTTCTAGGGATAGCTAGATTAAAAATCCTATGTGTGGTCATCCCTACATAAAGCCAAGTGATTCTCCTTTATGAGCTCTAAATTTAAATCCTAATGGTTTATAACTCCAATTTTCCATGGCTTTGGTGCACCCAACCTTCCTTGAAGGAGTTTGTTGAGTTTGAT
>NW_018245688.1:0-315 GCF_001263595.1 Phalaenopsis equestris
GAGCATCTCTTAACTTGATGAGCCTATGCACATTGGCCTATTTGGATATATAAGCTCAACAACTTACGGCCGATAAAATGATGTTAAGAGGATGTTGGCGCTATTTTTGGTTTTGATGGGTTTGCCCGTAAGAAGTTGTCAGTCACCGGAATCAAAATCTCGTCGCCCGCTTCGGAAGGACGTTGAAGTTTAGAAAAGTATAAAATTAGACTGACCTCATATTTTCATAGTTTAAAGGAAAGAGCACTATACCTAAAATCCTATATCTATCCTGAATTACTAACACAAGACTTGAGGATGAGGCTCAATCAAATA
>NW_018245689.1:0-416 GCF_001263595.1 Phalaenopsis equestris
ATGATAATCAAATAGTTGATCATTTGTCTAAACTATAAAAATAAATATCAACTAATTTAGCAAATAAAATTTTAAAAAATTTCCCTCATGAATAATTATATAATATTGATAAAATTAATTTACCGTGGTATGCTGATATAGTAAACTATATTGTAAGTGATATTCTACCACATGATATTAAGAATCAACAATTAAAGAAATTTATATATGATTCAAAATTCTATTTTTTGTATATAAACAATGTAAAGATCTGATTATTAGAAGGTGTGTGTCTTATAAAGAAACTCAACAAATAATTGAAAGATGTCATGATTCTGAATTTGGAACAAATAGAACTGCTTGTAAATTTTGCAAGCTGGATTTTATTGGCCTACTCTTTTTAGAGATGTTAATGAATATATTAAAACATGCGATCG
>NW_018245690.1:0-1258 GCF_001263595.1 Phalaenopsis equestris
TCATCGTCTTCTTCTTCTTCTTCTTTCACATCTAAATTCTACTGCTAATATGGAGTAAGAACAGGGTGAGTAGGAAACTAAACTGAGTGATCACCCCTCATGTATCTGACCATCAAATCATCATAAGAAACATCTTATTCGAACTTCTATCTTATCAAATCATCATTGTGAGCATTTCTGGCCTCCATATTTTCCATTCTACTATCCATTCTCAAGATATTTCCCTATTGGATCATCATCTGCTCCAGAAGTTCCAGGATAGTAGTATTAGTAGTAGTACTTGAAGTAGAAGGAATATCCCTCATCCTACTTCCATATCTCCATCCAACATGAGATTCATGAGTCTTTATATTAGTAGGCCCAATAGGTTTTAGAGGTTCAATCCTCTCCTCCTCTGGTCTATAATCAATTTCTGCCTGTTCACATTCTCAAAAATTGATTATAGAATACAATAGGTTTTAGATTAAATACTTTACCATGGCACCTAGAATACAATAGGTTTTAGAGGTTTAAACTTAAATCTATTAAGTAGGAGTTCTTCACCAAAGGATTTTCTCAAAATCTTCCAAAAAAATCTCAAAATTTTGGATATCAGCAATGTAAGATAAATTCTTGGTGAAAATAAAAAATTTTGAGTTCCAAGTGTAGCTCTTACCCAGAAAAGATGAAATCTAAACTTTGTTTGCCTTAAATTCACCTCAAATTCGAGCAATAGCAAGCCCAAGGTGCAAAAATTGGAGGTTGAAGGTGACTCAATGGGTAAATGGTGTTTCACTGTGCAAATTACAAATTTTAAAGGTGTTAGGGTTGGTTTGGGCCGAAGGCGTTGCCGACGCCAATCACCAAAAATTCAATTATTTTATTTTTTCAATTTTCACTTTTCTCTCAATTTACTCCAAACTTTATTTAGTCTTTTTGAACAAAAATTTTTATCTAAAATAAATTGGCAAACAAACATTTTCATAAACAACACCAAACTAACATTTATAAATAAAAATATACTTTTTACAAATACATTTTTCTAATCACACTTTCACATACATAAAGCAAATTAAATTATAATCTAATTTAGCGTTAAAATCAAGCCACAACACTAGAACATTGACACAAATATCAAACATTTAACAAACAACACATAAGGTTCCACGATAAAAGTAAATTAAATACAACAAACACATAACTTATTAAAGCAATTATAACTCATGAGTTTTTTAAAATAGTAGAGAGTCTAACTCCTTCAATTAATCAGCCTCTTCTT